>NW_027530521.1:2024854-2046428 GCF_008692635.1 Crocuta crocuta | reverse complement strand
AAAAAAAAACTTTTTAAAAAATTTTTTTTTTTTTTTTTTTTTTTTTTTTTTTTGCCCTGGACTGTTCATTTGTGAGGATATAAAGCTGGGAGATAACACAATGACCATGAGCAATGTCTGCTGACATGCTGAGGGTGGCAGAGCAGGAAAGATGAGCAGGTCATGGGTTCTCCCGGTGCTAAGCTGCTGGACTGGACAACTCTAGCAAATTATTAGATGAATTAGTAAGTCCAGTTATTGTTTTAGCCACTTGCAGTTAGCCTTTCAGTTACATACAGCTAAAAGCATCCGAACTAACACAATTCTAATGCCCACAATTACAGATGAGGAAACCAGTTCAGAGAAATTCAACAGACACAAGGCCAGTCAGGAAGTGGCACAGCCAGGACTTGAACTGCTTGCCCTTCTTTAACATATGTTTAAGTTCCATTATGTGTGAAGCACTCGGTATACAGTGGGTTTTAAGGGTGAAAGGAATGCAGTTCTTAGAGACTCACAATCTCGAAGGAGATAAACATACAAATAATTAAAGAAATGTGGTAAGAGAAACCGAGCAAGGAGCAATCAATTCACAAAAGAAGGCATTTAACTAAGCCAAAAGGTGTTAGGGCTGGGTATATCCAGGAGAGAATAAACTTTTTTTCTTTAGCGATTTAAAATTTCAAAGGACAACTTCTTATGACTCTTATATGTCAAAATAAGCATTTTTTCAAAAAACTTCCAAAGAAACAGATGTAATCTCATAAACACAACATTTAATAAAATGAGAAAGAAGAGTAGACCCTATGTGATTTCATATATAGGCAAAATTGATCTATGCTGTTAGAAGCCATGATGGTGGTTTCTCTGGTGGAAGGGAATTGGAATGAACTGAAGAAAACCTAGAATCATTTCTGTAGTAATGGGTGAAATATCAGATACTGGCATGGGTGCTAGTTATCCAGGTGTTTCGGCTTACAAAAACGTATGAGCCATATATACGTACACATAAGTATATACACGTGTGTATGTAGTTTTCTGTACTTATGTTACTTCACTAGTTTAAAAAAAACTAGTACGTTCCTTATAAAAAATACAGACAATAAAAGTATAGAAAGTTAAAAGTGCCAGCTACCTTGGTCACTTCTCTTGAATCTCACACTTCTGAGAGGAAATTACTGTTAATAGCTCCATGCGAACCATTCTAGATAATCTAGAATTTTTCCCACCTATTTTCAAGTATAAATGCCATGAATGCATATACACAAATGGTTTTTTAATATTCTGCATTTTAAATAAATCATACTGTACATCTGTTTTACAATTTGCTTTTTTCACCTTCCATTCATCTTTCCATTTGTTAACTACTTCATAATATGCATATTGTTAACTCTTTATTGTTATTACTTGCTAATGCACCCTGATATATGTGTAGTTGTTTTCAGTTTTTCATGTTTAGCTATTTCTGTACTGTGGTGTCCTGTAAATGAGCCTGCCAAGTCAAAGGGTAGAAGATCACCCTAGATTTAGTACTAAACAAAGAAGACAGGAAAGAATATTCTAGGTCAAAGAAACAATAGAACATAACCATGAAAATTTAAGTATGTGTCAAGTCTTGAGGACAAGGTGTATATATGAGTTCAATGGAGAGGCTCACGGGTGAGATAATGAAAGGTTTTTAGAGCTACCGTAAGAAATTTGGATTTTTTCCTAGAGTCTAAGCATCACAAGCATCACTGAAGCATCACAAGCAGAAAAGCCAACATACAAGGGTTGTATTTAATATCTTCCTGATAATAGTGAAAAGTTGGATGATAAAAGATAGGGAGTAGATACAAGGGAATGCTACAGAAAGGGGGTAGGTGGCGTGGGCAATGGTAAGGAACCTGAATAAACAGGACTTTGTAATTATGGATGAGGGACTGAGAGACAGACAAAAAGCCCATGATGACTTCCAGGTTTTGCGTGGCCACTGGATAAATGGAGTGTCATTAACCGAAAGGGAGAGAAGTGGAATTTGAAGGGGGTGGATTTGGGGTTCCATCTGGAAAATATGGAGCTCTGGGACATCCAACAAGCAGATGCTGACAATGAACACCTCTCTAGAGCTCAGGAGAGAGGAAGAGGAATAAAGATTTGGAGGTCAGTGGCATTTGGTGGTGGTTTAAGGCTGTATGTCACCTACAGAGGAAAACGGAGCAAGATGAAAAAGAAGTCAAGGATGAAACACCATTAATATTAATTTTTAAAGGGTAGGCTGAGGAAGAAGTACCTAAGAAGAAAAGTGAGTAGATGCATTCAAAGAAGTAAAAAAAAAAAAAAAAACAAAACAAAACAAAACAAAAAAACAGGAAAGGAAGGTTCCTGGTTCCCTGAAGAAAATGGTCATTAATCTGAAATGCTGAAGTTAGTTCAAGTAAAATGAATTTTAAAAAATGTACTTTAGATCTCATAATTTTGTTACTACAAGTTTCAGTGAGCTCACTAGAACAAAATGAAGATGGAAACTGACTGCAGTGGGTTGATAAAGGGTTGAGGTAAGAGAAAGTAACATCAAAAACAGACTAAGATAAAAACAACAGAGATGAAACTTTCAGGAGGTTTAATAATACAAGGACAGAGAGACAGGGCAATGGCAAAAGAAATTAAGAAACAAAGGAATTTTTGTTATTTAGAAGGATAAAGAGATGTAAGCATGTCTTATACGGTCAGGAGAAGAAGCCTAAAGAGAACTCAAAGAAGGTACAAAAGACAGAGATAACTGATGTAGCAACAGCACAAAGACTGTTTCTCCAGACTGCTGGCCCGAATCATTTATTGGTTTATACTACTTCACTTCATAAAAGTTTTCCTTTTCTGAAACCACGATAAAGCTACTCTGAACTAAAAAAGTTTTTTTGTTTCGTTTTTTAAATTTTTAATGTTTATTTTTATTTTTGAGAGAGCGAGAGTGAGAGAACATGAGTGGGGAAGGGGCACAGAATCTCACAGAGGGAGACACATAATCTGAAGCAGGCTCCAGGCTCCAAGCAGTCAGCACAAAGCCTGATGCATGGCTTGAACTCACAAACCGTGAGATTATGACCTAAGCTGAAGTCGGACGCTTAACCTTCTGAGCCACCCAGGTACCCCTGAATTGAAATAGTTTAAAATGCTATTGAACACTCCTAAAACATTCAGGTAGGAAACAATATTGAGAATATTTTTTCTCAAAGGCAGGAAATTGAACTATTTGAATGGGAAATCTTTTAATGGTAAAATGCATTAGCCATTACAGGCCATCACATTAAGCCATCACATCATAAGCCACCTTACTAGGCTACTAGCTTCTTGAAATCACAATGATTTAATACATTCCAAAACAACGGCTACATATCTACCATGCTAGGCTTGAGGGGTACAAATATGAGGAGGAGGACACATTCTCTGTCCTCAAGGAGCTTACAAATAATTACAACACAGTGCAGTGAGTACAAATAAAGAGAGGTGGGCACAAATACCATGAGTACATAGAAGAGGAGTATCTGGCTTTGCCTGGAGAGTGGCAAGAAGTCAAGGAAAACTTTCTAGAGGATCTTTGCTTACCCTGGGTCTTCAAAGGATAAGTAGGAATTTACCAGGTAAAGAGGAAAGAGAATTCTGGCTGTAGAGAAGAGCATATGCAAAGGCACAGAGAACTAAGCCCAGTAAATATAGATGACACCAGGGAATTTCTGGAGTGTATAAGGCAGGAAAGGATACAAGAGAATCAATCAAGAATGAGCTGCTAAACACATAGGAGGATTAGGAGGAACTTAACAGAGGACCAAGGGGGAGAAGAAGGGGGGAAATAGTGGGAGAGAGGGAGAGAGGCAAACCATGAGAGACTCTTGAATACTGAGAACGAACTGAGGACTGATGGGGGTGTGGGAGAGGGGAAGGGGGAAGATGGGTATGGAGGAATGCACTTGTGGGGATGAGCACTGGGTGTTATATGGAAACCAACTTGACAATAAACTATTTGTAAAAAAAAAAAAAAAAAAAAAAGAATGAGCTGCTAAAGGCATCAATACTAATGAGCTCATATGTCTTAAAGGTGATAGCCAATCACAAAGAAATAACAGTGTAATATTTTCTATTTTTTTTATTCTTAATTCTAGTATAGTTAACATTGTGTTATACTAGTTTCAGGTATACAATACAGTGATTCAACAGTTCCATGTATTACTCAGTGCTCATCAAAGGAGACTCTTAATCCCCTTTACCTATTTCACCCATTACCTTGCCCACCTCACATATGGTAACCATCTGTTCTCTATAGTTAAGAGCCTGTTTATTGGTTGTCTCTTTTTCCTTTGTTTCGTTTCTTAAATTTCACATACGAGTGAAATCATACGGTATTTGTCTTTCTCTCGTTGGCTTATTTCACTTAGCACTATACTCTCTAGATCCATTCATGTTGTTGCAAATGCCAAGATTTTATTCTTTTTTATGAATAACATCCCACTGTATACATAAACTACATCTTTATCTATTCACCTACATCAGTGGACACTTGGGCTGCTTCTGAAATTTGGCTACTGTAAATAATGCTGTAGTAAACACAGGGGTACATATGTATATCTTTGAATTATTGTTTTCATATTTTTGGGTAAATAGCCAGTAGTGAGATTAAAGGATCATATGGTGGTCCCATTTTTAATTTCTTAAGGAACCTCAATACGGTCTTCCACAGTGGCTGCACCAGTTTGCATTCCCACCAACAGTGCACGAGGGTTCTTTTTTCTCCACAACCTCATCAACATTTGTAGTTTCTTGAGTTTCTGATTTCAGACATTCTGACAGGCATGAGATGCTATCTCATTGCGGTTTTGATTTGCTTTTCCCTGATGACGAGTGATATTGAGCATCTTCTCATGTGTCTGCTGGTCATCTGGATGTCCTTTGGAGAAATGTCTGTTCATTTTTTCTGTCCATTTTCTAATTGGATTATTCGTTTCTTTGGTGTTGAGTTTTAGAAGTTGTTTATGTGTTTCGGATACTAACCCTTTATCGGATATGTCATTTGCAAGACTCTCATTCTTGAGAGCCTCCATGGACCTGGTACCATGCTTTTCACTATAGAAAACTCACAATAAATGTATGCAGAATAAACAGAAAAGTCAGAATCTTAGAAAGATAAAGACATTTTCAAGAAACACAGATCCTAGGGAGAAGGGAATAACTTTAAGGAAATAGAACATTTAAAAGCACAAACTAATTTGACAATAAACTATTTGTAAAAAAAAAAAAAAAAAAGCACAAATTAATTTCCTCATACAGTAGAAAAATGAAGTCAGGGCAAAGCCCTATTAAAAAAGTATTTATTGTGCACACCATCCTACCAGTCAAAAGTTAGCTTAAAGACTCCAAAGAGTCAAAGTGAAGAGTCACTAAATACAGGGTTTGGGTAAAGCTCCACAAACTTGGACCTTGACTAGATGTTCATTGCTTGAGGCAAACGGTCTTTGATAATTAAGAAATGAGTAAAGAAGGGGAAAAATACAGTGGATTCTAGTAGTTCAGTGTTAAGACATGTAACATCTGATGATGAGCATTAAGAATTTCAAATTAATTTTTAAATGTTTATTTTATTTTTGAGAGAGAGCGAGAGGAGGGGAGGGATAGAGAAAGAGTGAGACAGGATTTGAAGCAGACTCTGAGCTATCAGCAGAGAACCCCATGTGATGTGGCGCTTGAACTCTCAAAAAGTGAGATCAAGGCCTGAGCTGAAGTTGAATTTAAAAAGTCATTCCGGGGCACCTGGGTAGGTCAGTTGGTTAAGCATCTGACTTTGGCTCAGGTCATGATCTCACAGTTTGTGGGTTTGAGCCCCATGTTAGGCTCTGTGCTGACAGCTCAGAGCCTGGAGCCTGCTTTGAATTCTGTGTCTCCCTCTCTCTCTGCCCCTCCCCTGCTCATACTCTGTCTCTCTCTGTTTCTTAAAAATGAATAAACATTTAAAAAAAAAATTTAAGCCATTCCAGGGGTGCCTGGGTGGCTCAATGGTTGTGCATCCGACTTCTGATTACAGCTCGGGTCATGATCTCATGATTTGTGAGACCAAGCCCCACATTGGGCTCCACACCGACAGCACAGAGCCTACCTGGGATTCTCTCTCTTCCTCAGTCTCTGCCCCTACCCTGATCATGTGTGCTCTGTCTCAAAATAAATAAACAAACTTAAAAAAAAAAGTCATTCCATCTGCCAGCATCAAAAATAAATGGTTAAATGAACTGAGAACATTGCCCTAACCTACTAAGAGAAGCAGACTGCTGCATTTGGTAGAAATCAGCAACTTATTTGATTTTCTTCACCACACTGAGGTAAAATGTCCTACAATAACATGGCACACATTACTGAAATATGAATAACGTCATCAAGCTTCTCTGTCTTAAAGAGATAATCATATCTTGACTAGTTAGGTATAATACTAGCAATAGCGACAACTGTACTCCAAGATAAAGGTTAAAGAAACAACAGGGAGGGGCGCCTGGGTGGCTCAGTCGGTTAAGCATCCAACTTCGACTTGGGTCATGATCTCACAGTTTGTGGGTTCAAGCCCTACATCGGGCTCTGTGCTGACAGGTAGCTCAAGAGGCCAGAGCCTGCTTCAAATTCTGTGTCTCCCTCTCTCTCTGACCCTCCCCTGCTCACACTGTCTCTCTCTCAGAAATTAAAAAAAAAATTTTTTTTTAAACCATTAAAAAATATTTTAAAAAAACCAACAGGGAGAAGAGGCTGATGCTCTATGTATACAAGATGCAGGAAACTCAACAAACAACTGAACCAATGGTTTCCCATAAATATTGTGCAGGAGGGATGAACCTGACTAAATCCGAGGGAACTCCTAAGCTTTGGACAAAGGTGAGGTCAGATTCCCATCATAATTCAAGGATCTAAACTCTAAGAAAATAATAACTCTAAATTCTAATGTGATATGCCACTAGTTTGATTATGAATGAGAAACGGTAACATTCTATGGTCAATGGCATCAGAGGCTGGAGATAGTCATGTATCAGGTTAGCATATGAGACAAAAAGAACTAATTTACTTACTTAACTCCAAGGCAATGAAGCCTAAAAGCAATGTATCTATTACTCCTAATACCTATTTAAAAATAACATTTGATAAAGGTCCACACAGTACTTTAAGAATTAACCAAATAAAACTGAACAAAGAATACAGTGATCTGGATTCCAATCTTGAATCAGATACTGATTAACTATATACAGATAATCACAGCTAAGTCACAGTCCATGTCTCAGTTTATGTATTACATGGAAGTATTTACTCATGACTGCATTAAATGTCCTAAGTCCTTAAAAAAGTAGTACTTGACATGTAAGGGTAAAGGTGTTCCATATGAGATGAAGTTAACCATCATGACCAAAGCTAACAATTTCCATTTAAATAGAACTTACCTCCAAAAATATTCAGTGCATTCAAAAGATACATGTTCATTAACTCCTAAAAGACATTATCTAAGCATTCCATAAATAAGAGACATATTAAATTGCTAAATCAAAATCTATCAGAATTGTCTGTTACAAAATCAGGAAAAGGATCAAACTCCCAGTTTCCCTTCCCCCACCCACAGTCCATTGTTCAAGTCACCTACTTAGCTTAAATTATGTTGTTATATGCATGAGAAACATAATTAGTTATGACAGGAACAGAAACTCCTCTCCCAAAGGCTTCAGAATCAATTTTAGTAAAATATGTTCAAATTTAAAATGAGAATGGTTTCATAAATGGCAACTATTTATTAAACCCAGAAAAGTATTACATCTTGTATTAGGTTAAGCAATCTGTATGGAACAGAGACTATAATTTTTAAACACAGAATCAGAAAAACAATCCAGTAGCAAAGACCAAAGACTATGAAGGTGTTACCTCTTTAAAAAGGAACAAGAAAAATAGGAAAAAGGGTAAAAGAAAAATAAAACCTAAAACTAAAATGTTTCTAAGGAATTCTAAGGAATAGTATGGAATATCGGACAAATGGCTTAAAAAACATACCTCCAGATAAGCATCAGACACCTATTAATCCATCTTCCTAGCAAAACGTTTTCTCCCCCTACAGGGTATCTCCTGGGAAAATCGAGGTACTCTCATAGATGCTGTTAATCTGATACAACATTTTTTTGGAGGCTATTTGGAAATAAGTAGTAAGAGTTTGTTGTTGTTTTTAAGCATACTAAAGTTTTTTTTATATTAACTTTAACCAACTATGGCAGGTGGATTATTGTTCTCAATGCTTTATATTCTCTTACAAAATTATATACATCCACACGCTCCGTCACGAAACCTTCCAGGACTTGGCCACATGATTTGTTTTGGCTCATGACATGTTAAAAGACCTGGAGCCAGCAGAGGCTTAAAATGCATTTTGTAGTTTGGCCTGCTTCTTGTATTCTGGGGATAAACCACGAAATGGGTATGCTCCAGGTGGCGGCGCCCCTTTGTGGTGGGGGCCTCAGAATAAACCCATACAGAACAGACCTAACCCAACCTACAGCCTGGAGGCAGGGCCAGCCAACCCACAAACTACAGTAGACGTGTCCAGCCAAGCTTAGCCCAGATCAGGGATACCCCAACTGATATACAGACCCAGTGTGTTCTAAGCCACTCAGTAAAACACTGGTTTGTTATGCAGAACCATTACAGCAATAGCTGACAAATACATCCAGTAACCTCACACCTAAGAATTTATCTTAAAAGCAATCAGAGAGAAACAGATTCATACTCGAGTGTGTCTATCACAGCAGTATTTACAATAGCAGAAAAACTGGAAACATCCTATCATCAAATATTAGAGGAATCACTAAATTATTTATAATCTGGCCAGACCATTAAATATCTGAACCCATAAAAATCACATGTTAAAAAAACACTCAAAAATGTAAAATGCTCATAATACTTTCAGTTTAAAAGACATAAAAAGCAAGATGGTTTTTTTTTTTTGAGAGAGAGAGGGGCAGAGGAAGAGGGAGAGAATCTTAAGCAGGCTCCTGCAGATTCTGCTTAAGATTCTCTCCCTTTTCCTCTTCCCCCCTCCCCCACTCACATGCTTTCTCAAACACAAAAATTAAAAATTTAATAAAAAAATAAAAATTAAAAATTAAAAGGTTATCTAAAAATAGAGAAAAAGATCAAGTGAATAAAATAATTCACTGAAAAAATACAAATGCTTTTCTGTACCAAATATTATTTTATGCTAAATATTATACAAAGTACTATATTCAGAACAAAGAAGTAAATAAGACAAACACATTCCCTAAAACTTTTTTTTTTAAGTTTATTTTTTACTTTTAGAGAGAGACAGAAAGAGAGAAAGCATGAGCAGGGGAGGGGCAAAGAGAGGAGAGAGCAAGAATCCCAAGCAGGCTCTGCGCTGAGAGCAGTGAGCCCAATGCAAGGCTTGAACTCATGTACCGTGAGATCATGACTTGAGCCCTAGTTGGGATACTTAACCAACTGAGGCACCCAGGGTTGCACCCCTGTTCCCTAAAACCTCTTGAAACTAAGTCTATTGAGGAAGATCTATATTAAAAAATAATTATTACACATGTGCAATTACAAATGGTAATTAAGTTACTATGACAGAAATTGCTAATTATTCCCAGGGTTTATTCCCCTCTTCTTACTCAGTACCAGAGTCGTTGAATTTTATCTGCCTATGGACACCTGGAATAGACTACACTTTCCAGCCTTCCTTGCTCCTAGCGGGACCCACACGACTAAGCTCTTACCAACGGGATCTAATTGGAAGTGGTATATACAGCTTCCAGTAAGCATCCTTCAAAATAAAGGGCTTGCTTTTTGTTGCTTTTCCCCTTCTTACCAGATGGAGCTGGTATTTTGGACTATGATGTGGAAGCCTCATGCTGAGAGTGGCAGAGCAACGGAACAGGAGGCGCTGGGGCTCCCTGACACTGTGGAACCACTATCATCAGCCCTAGTGCACCTACAGAGCTTTTACATGAGAGAGGAAGAAAATTCTACCTTCTTTAAGCCATTTTCATTTTTAGTTTTCAGTCATTCACAGCTGAGCCTAATCCTAACTGGCACAGCTATGAAAGAAAAATGAAGGGTTCAATAAGAGATTAGAATAGAAACAGTTGATTTTGACAGGAGAAAGGCATCTAAGGGACAGGTCCTCTGAAGCACTAACATTTAAGCTGTGACCTAATGCCCGGCCAGGAGAGCACCAGGTGAAGAAAGGTTGGGTAACAAACTGTTCAAGGCAGGAGGAATGAAAGATGCAACTGCTATGACATAAGCCTGAGTCACCACAGGGGCAAGCAACAAATCTGGGGATGTTAAGACCGCTTCTATAGGAAAACAGAATAAAAGCAGCGTAAGTAGGAAAGCAACTACATAGAATGGCTCCAATATCAGAACCTCTATTCTGACGAGCAAAAGACCACACATCATGCCAAACTGAGGAGGAATGAACCTGTTAAAGAAATTAATAGTTGCTTCCACACGTCAGTATTACTAGTGTCTAAAATAGTTAGATTCTCTGATTCGAGTGGTTCACATACCATGAGGAGAATGTCATTAGATATTTAAATGCTAACTCTCCCGGGGAACAGACAAAACTTCGTGTTAAAATTTTTTAAAATAATGTTTCTTGTCTGTTTCTGGTATGAAAAGAAAATACATTTATTGTGGAGACTAAAGCAAATATACTAAGACTATAAAGAAAAAATAATCTACCTGTAAATTCATCACCTCCCAACATTTTATGACACTGTTTTACATGTATTCACATGCCTATGTACATATGTATACATACAAAACACTAAAAAATGGGATTATAATGCATAGGAAGCCGATGTGTTTTTCCCTTGCTTTATCATGAGCACCCTCTGTAGTATCAGAATATTCTTGAAACCATGATTTTTAATGGTTCCATAACATATAATTCATTTAGCCAATCAAGTCAGGGGATTTCCTGAGTTAAAACTGTCAACCGCAAATTAAAGCCTTGTGGGTCAAGGGGCTGACTTCAAAATCTGCAATGGAGAGCTTATTCAGAAATCTCAAGTTGCATGACGAATGGATCAAGAAGATGTGGTTTATCTATACAATGGGAATACTACATGGCAATGAGAAAGAATGAAATCTGGCCACGTGTAGCCACATGGATGGAACTTGAGGGTGTTATGCTGAGCGAAATAAGTCAGGCAGAGAAGGACAGATACCATACATTTGCACATATAGGTGGATTAGGAGGAACTTAACGGAGGACCATGGGGGACAAGAAGGGGAAAAATAGTTGGGGAGAAGGAGGGAGGCAAACCATGAGAGACTCTTGAATGTTGAGAACAAACTGAGGGTTAATGGGGGTGTGGGAGAGGCGAAGGGGGGTGATGGGCACAGAGGAGGGCACTTGTTGGGATGAGCACTGGGTGTTATATGGAAACCAACTTGATAATAAACTATTTAAGAAAAAAAAAGAAATCTCAAGTTGCAGTTTGAAAACACTAGAACCTTCTAACGAAGAATTCAATGAAATTCACTGAGTTTTATCCATGAAAGATGCTCACTAAAGACCATATTTTCCCAAATGGAACATAACATCTCACAGTTAGTCTTGAGAAGGAAACTAAGTAAGTACCAAAGATTGAGAGAGCAATAACAAATAAGAACTGATAAGCGCCCACCATAAGAATTGATGACTATCTGCAATGTTTTGTTTTTTTAATAAAGCAAAAAAGAGAATGTATGCATCTATTTTTTACATAAATTAAGTTTTCAAGTGGATATAGAAAAATGACTACAGAAAAGTACATATAGATAAAAAATAAGAACAAATATTGACAGAGGATTAATAGTTGTTAATTCTGGAATATAGCACTCTTTGAACTTTGCTATATTTAGCATTTTTCTCACAACCAAAAAAAATTAATGTTAAATTAAAATAGTTGTTTTGTGAGTAAGGTAATTCAGATTTTGGTTATTAAAGTAAAAGGCAAATCAGTGTTTTGCCAGAGGCTTAAGTAGATCTTTTGAGAAGGAAAAGGAAAATGCTAGGCATTCAGCATTAGGCATCTGCGGTAAAATAAAGCTATTTTAAATTAATTATCAATGTTTCGTGTTGGAAATAAGTCTGAGGAAGGATCAGCTTTTCTTTTTTTTAAATGTTTATTTATTTTTAAGAGACAGAGACAGAGCATGAGAGGGGGAGGGGCAGAGAGAGAGAGAGGGAGACATAGAATCCGAAGAAGACTCCAGGCTCTGAGCTGTCGGCAGAGCCCAACGTGGGACTCGAACCCATGAACCGTGAGATCATGACCTGAGCGGATGCTGGATGCTTAACTGACTGACCCACCCAGGTGCCCCTGAGGAAGGACCAGCTTTTGAACTTTATTGCTGTGCTTCCTTCAAGTACTAGCTTACCTAAAAATGATGTATTTTCTGTTCTATCGAAAAGGTTGTTTTAACAGTTAAGAAAATTTTCAAAAATTGCCAAGACTGCATTTCAGCTTCTGACTCTACTCTCTTTACTTTGTATACCTAAGATTTTCCTGATGCCGGGCCCATTTTTTAAAATTCTAGTTTCTAAAAGTCAAACTTTGTTAGATGACAGATTTTGTCACTTGATGAAATGTCTTACTGAACATAAACATAAAAGGTTGCAACTTTCTATTAAGTGAGGCCCCTAGTAGGAAAAAGAAATTAAAGAATAAAAAGATATAGAAATAAACCAAATCTTTACATCAGTTCTCACAAACACAAATTTCAAATAAATGTACATTTTTTCAATTGCCCCATTTTCCCCAAATGTAGCCTTAGGTTGTCTTAACTTTGTGACCGCATCCGCCACTCCCAACTCCACTAATCAGTTCTCACCTTCTTTCTCTGCTGGAACACGTGCATTTTTCAGCAAAAGTGAGTCATTCATTGGCATCTTGTCAAACTAACCCTGAAACTATAAGGCGGCTCAGTGCTAAGAGAATTTTAAAGCTAGAACACTTTCACTAACACACATCATTTTGACTTTAGAGAACTGAATCACTTTCAGAGCCAAATACATACTAACGAACTCTGTTTATACTTTTTCCTTACAAATTGTTCTCTACCATGCTACCTCCTCCCAATTTTAGTTTGGCAATTCCCTAATCTAATCTAAACTACCTCCTGTCTCTGGAGATGACAAGATGGGGAAACGCAGAAGCATAAGAACAGGAGTAGGGAGGAAAAAAGCCGCTGTTCACTCGGCTTGGATAAAGATTCTATTCTGAACCATTAACGACTCGTATCTGTTCCACGTAGTTCTCAAAATGTATTTCTCCCCTTAGAATACACAATACAAACACAATCAGAAATCTCCCAGAATAAATTACTCTTATTACTATATTTCACTAAATATGTTTAAAAAAAATCCAAAAATCAATTATTGAGGACTATTCAGTCAAAAATCTTCAATAAGATGTCATTAGCAGGAACTATCGATTGCAAATCACCTTTTCCATTTGGTTCACACAGTCACCTACTTCAAGACAAAAAGCTGCTCCTTTTCACCAGAGGGAGGGTGGTGGGGAACGAACAAGAAAACAAATGCTTTGTCGGAATACCACGGACATTTACTTAGAGCTCTATCAACTGTCACACTCCACCTGGTGGCAGGAGCTGCCTGAATTGGTGAAGGAGAGGTCATTACACAAGAAATCCCAAAGAATACTTTCCAGATGTCCTTGGGAAAAAAAGCAAGATGCTCTTCTCTTGCTTTTTATATAAATAAATCTAACAAGGTCCCACCGATGTTTTTTCACATAATAGGTCACTATCTAATAAAGAATAATATAAAGGTATGATGATAATCAGAATAGGAGACCTACATTTAGAGCAATTTATTTACAACCATTTTCTCCACAGTAAGTTAAATGTCATTTCAAGCCTTTAAAACAGGTTAACAAGACGCATCCAGCAACTACAAGATTCCCTATCACGTACTCCCACTAACTTTCTTTACCTCTTTCCCCTATGGGGAAACTATGGAGTTTAATTAACACAGTTAACAGCAGCCTGCCACACTGCTTTTAGATATTTGCCAGTAACATATACCCATGGGATACTCTAGACACTGATTTCAACCAAAAATAAAAATAGATAAACAGAGCTCAAACAAAATTAAAACTGAGTCTGGCTGCCCACACTTATTTTCACACATGAGGAAAAATAGCAGTTCTCCTAGAAGCCTCCAGCAGACATATCTTTAGAACACAATGTTAAAAATAAGGCCCCCCTCCTTTTTCCCCTACCTGTTTCTCACTCAAAGCTGTGATTTTGGCTTGGAGTTCATGAAGCTGTTTCTTTAAATCAGCATTCTGATTGGAAAGAAAAAATATCTGTGAGAAAGATATTTCATTTGTTAACAGGATAGTAGCAAGAAGACTTTATGCATACTGTATTACAAATGATGAAGCAATCTTAAGCATTTAGCCAATCAACTCTGTCATGCATTAAACCGTAGTCATGTGATCACCTAAATCCTAACGTGCAAATCCTAAATGTAGCTCCTAGTACTGGAATAGGAGCAGTTTCTTTGCAATTGTTTCAAATTACAAGAAGTTTTCTATTTTAGCATCTTGTACTGTAATAGTACTCCTTTCTATTGAAACATTGTTATTCTTTATAGAAGGTATCAGTTGACAAAAAACCTGAAGCTCCACTAATCGGACAAAAGCTGGAAAATGGAAGTTATAAGTATGCATACACTGCATGCTTAATGGCATTATCAATAAAGATAAGAGTACTTCCTCCACCTGCCCTCTTCCTTATTTCGTGGAATACATTTGTTATTTTAGCCTAGATTTGAAAAGCTGTCAGTGCTGCACCTGCCGTAACACTACATCATTCAAATTAACACGCTGGCTACGAGGGTATTTTCTCAGTTCTAAAATTCTAGGAATCCAAAAAGAACACTATTTTAGATGAGATATACTGAGCATGCTTGCCTTCCACTCAAGTGGGGGGAAAAATCCAAAATGAAAATTTTCAAATGCTTAATGTAGCAGGACAGCCTACTAACAGGCTGAAGATCACTCCAATCACTAATTTTTCTTCATTGTTTTGTAAGCATTTCTTTCAATTCACCCTGCTTGGTCTTCCGCCAGGGTTGGGGCACACATCCTCCCCTCCTTATGTTTACTCTATATTGCCTTTTTTATAAATGTATTTGCTATAAAGCTTCTCTAATGAGATCACTCACAAGATTGTTCAACGACTTTCTGCCCCCCCCCCCAGATTCTCTGAATTAAAATACTCTGTTACATGACCACCAGCTATATCAGAAATGCTAATATTTTCTAATAATATTTCAGTTGCCGACGATGCAGGTTACCATATTAAATATAAAAACAACTATTAATCTAAGGTCTACTGTTCCCTAAATCTAACTTTTAATATACTTTAAAATTTAATATACTTTAAAAAATAAATAAAAATGAAAAACCTTCTCAAAGAAGTTGGACTGTCAAACGTGAGTTAAGTGAGGGCTATCAATGGCAGCTCTCAGAATCAATGGATCATGTTAAAACACAATGGTTAGGCCACTGGCTGCTAAATTTTTATGGAAATGTATATATATCCTACTTTCAAAAATCAAACTGTTCCAGTACCATTCTTCAATCAAGAATTTATTTTCTTAATTTTAAAATAAGGCATGTATGGTATGTTTAACAAGCTAAATATACACACTTTTATTTACATATTTACATACATATATAATGGGTCTAAGTGTTCTGTAAACAAATTATGGGGCAATAAAACCTAAGAGTCTGATCTATTCTCCAAACTTATGACCCACTGTCTAATAATGGCTGCGAAAGAGACACTTCCTGAACAATAAATATATTTATCAAAGACAACTTTTTTATTTTAAAGTAGGCTTCACACCCAGCACAGAGACCAACGTGGGGCTTGAACTCTTGATCCTGAGATCAAGACCTGAGCTGAGATTAAGACCTAAGGTGAGATCTAGAGTTGCGTGCTTAACCAACTGAGCCACCCAGGCACCCCAAAGACCAGATAACTTTTTAGGAAGATTTCTCTTCAGGGACAGAGAATAAAATGCCTAAGTCAAAAACTCCTATGAGAATTTAGAGAGAAGGTAAGATCTGCTGGATTGTTATACAAGGTACTTTTAAAGTACCTTAAGGGCTCTTTCAAAGATAAAAAAAATTTTAAGCTTTTTAAAAATTATTCTGAAATTATTTAATCATAGAGGAATTAAGTATTTAAGTTCTGTACTATAAACTATGAGAAGATGAGAATGGTTCTGGGCCATATACAAAAATTCGGAGACTACAGAAAGCCTCACAAACTCTGAATCTAAATAAATATGCTTATGAAAATAAAGTTTAAGCTATATGAAGAGTATTAACTCTCAATTTTTCCCCCAAATACTCAAAACAATTAATCTAAAGTGATGATGAAACAAATGAAATGGTAACAGCTACACTATAATAGAATGACTGGATTTTTCTCAACCTTTATGATATGAAGACCAATATGCAAAAATAATTGCTGTTAGACATGAGATAGTTTTCAAAACTTAAGTACTGGTCTGTATCAGCATCCTATGGTTACTTTATTTTAAATTATTTTAATTTAAAAATTAAAAAAATAAAAGTAGTATTTTACCTGTGGATCCTGCTTCATTTGAGCAACCAGTTTCTGGTGATAAAGAAAGAAAAAGAGCCATCAGTCTTACATATTAACCCACTATGGCTAATTAGACTTGGCCCCAAAAATCTAAAGTTTTAAGCCCACACAGAAAAATAAGCAACATGTAATCAGAATAGACCAAAAGCTTCTACGATCCATATAAAAGGTTAATGAGACACTCTTCTTTATATAAACAGAGAAAATTACCACTTTGTATTGGAAATGAAAACCTCCCACTTTTAACAAAGCTAGAGAGATGTAATGGGGGGTGGGGGCTTTAAAAAAGTAATTTAAACAAGATGGATGTTCCAAAAGCCAAACATCCCTTTAAAATGTTATCATTGTTTCGAGTCCCAAAAGGCTGGGAAAGAAGCGGCTCCCATAACAAAACAGGCCTGTTTGTACACAGCGAAGTACAGATTTGGCAAGTCTGTTGGTTGGGTTCTTAGCCACAAAAGGAGGATAGCGTCAGATACGACTTTGCCACTGCCTTCTCTGCGGAGGGTGTACTAGGTGGAGCAGTGATGCTCAGTATTTGAGAGTAAGGAAGTCAAGGAACAATACAAAACTACCTACCTGGGTTCCTCTGGGAAGGAGAGTGCTACCAGAATACTTAATGATAAAGACCTTACTAAGGTAATTACTAAGGAAAGCAGAAGTCCAAATAAATGAAAAGGAAAGAGAAATGGGTACCTGTTGACCTAACTCAACTTCTAAAAGCATCACTGCCTAAAGGTAACAATAACCAGAGAGAGAAGAATTTGAAGGATAAAAAAAAATACCAGGCCGATTCCTAAAAGTATCTGGAAATAAGCTGTTCCGCAAGTGAATTTTTCATGTAACTAAAAAATCTGTCCCTCTCTTTGAGTGACAAGGTACTTTTACATTTTTTAGTCATAAGGTATTTCTAAAATATATACCTAATCTTCCTTCTTAAATAGGAAAAAAAAGCCAGCTTTTATTGATACTTAGAGGCATGATTATATCAATTAATACACTATTCCATAAACAACACAATAGGCCCCTACAATAAAGGCCCCTAGCTGCTATGCTTTAAAGAGTTCTCATGTATGCATTTTAGTTTTTTAGTCTATTTCATTTTATTTTAAGTAGGGTCCACTCCCAACCTGGGGCTTGGACTCACAACCCTAGGATCAAGAGTTGCATGCTCTACTGATTGAACCAGCCAGGCACCCCTTTCAGTCTACTTTGTAATGCCAAGGAGTTAGCTAGCAAATCTTGCTAATATTATTATGTCTCTTCCAAGAGCTCTTGAAC
Organism: Crocuta crocuta; assembly: GCF_008692635.1. Lineage (NCBI taxonomy): Eukaryota > Metazoa > Chordata > Mammalia > Carnivora > Hyaenidae > Crocuta > Crocuta crocuta. The sequence goes on along the minus strand of NW_027530521.1, from coordinate 2,028,470 downwards.
CCCAACTCAGATTTGCTACTTGTGATCTGCTGTGTGATATGCTCACTAATTCTAAAATGATCGAATAGGCTGTAATGGCTTAAGAAATGATCCCCCTGGAGTAAAATGTACACTCTCTAGTGAATGACTTCTATTATTTACTATAGTTGGTCAAGAGTCTTACTTCAGGTACTTAGATACATTCTGGATAGCTGAGGTTGGCAACACAAGTTATTACCATATTCTACTTCATAAGTGACAGTAGTAACTCTTCAATATCCTGTCCTTAATCTACAAAACAGAAATAACACATTCTAAGAGTTCAGTGTAACTGAAACATGTTTTATACACATACATTTTTGCCAGTGCAGCCTAAAGGCTAGCCACACTCTTCAGTGAAAAAAGTCCTTTGTTTTGCTTTTTAGCTTAATTACTAGGGAGTTGGCTACTACACTAAAGTTGCCTTTTTAAAGCCCAAAAAAGGTTTTCTTTCATGACACTGGAACTTAAAAACTGACAGACAACCATATTAAGCCTCCCCTCTTGGAGGAAATAAACAAACCAAATTTTCTATCTATAAGGAGTCAAGCTGCAGTTTAGATAATCAGAGGCAGGACAGGACAAACTGGGCAACTTAACTAGACCATCCAAATGCCTAGTGACTTTAAGCCAACACTGTGTTATCAAAGTTAAGCTACTTTCTTTTGCAAGAATACAGCAATTTTTTATGAGGATATACCTTATGCTAAGGGTGGGCATAAACTATAGCCCAGAGGCAAATCCAGCCTACCATCTGTTTTTATAAATAAAGTTTTATTAGGACACTGCGTTGTCTGTACAGCAGCAGAATAGTTGTGACAGACACCATAAATGACTCAAAAAGTGTAAAAAATTTTACTGTCTAGCCCTTAACAGGAAAAGTTTACTAATCTCTGCTTTATACTATTCTCTGTTTCGTGTAAATACTCCAAAAGTTTAAATACGGCTTCCATCAAATCTGTGTGAGAATAATCAAAAAGGCAATTTCTCAAAAAAAGATGAGATGCCCATCACAAACCATTATGATTTAAACATTTACTCAACATCAACAATGTGTACATTGCTACTTTCTTAGCCATCTCCCTGTACATAAAGAAAAAATATATACTTCTACCACAGCAATACTTTCCTAACGTGTTTCTATTGCGTAAACTCAGTTTCAGCCCTAATTCTACCCCTTACTGGATATGGCAAAGGGGTGGCTTTTGCTCTGGTATTTAGCCAAATATATGATCTGGCTTTGGCCTCAGCCTAATAGACAGTGCCTCCTTTGATGTCATTTCTGGCATTCCTGAACTTGTCATAATCAGTAATCATGAAGCTTAGCACATATACAACCAGAATAACAACATAAGATTTACAAATAAGGCAGGTCACTTGTATTTACTGTTAATAGTTAATTTTTTCCCAAAATAGTGTTCTAAATGTAATTACAGTGAAAATGTTTCCAAGTATATAAGTTAAATATTATCCAACATAGAAATGACTATTGTACAAACAAAATATGTAATAATTAAGAATGACTATAAAAGCTCTGATTTATGCTAAAAAATAGTTAAATATATAGGGAAATAGATAATGTAAATATTAGGAGACTGGGATAACTTTCAGAAGAATATTACATCCCTTTTGAGTCAACAAACTAAATTAGATTTTAAAACAGAAAAAACAGGGGCGCCTGGGTGGCTTAGTCGGTTAAGCATCCGACTTTCGCTTAGGTCATGATCTCGCGGTTCGTGGGTTCGAGCCCCACGTCGGGCTCTCTGCTGACTGCCAGCTCAGAGCCTGGAGCCTGTTTCAGAGTCTGTGTCTCCCTCTCTCTCTGACCCTCCCCTGTTCACGCTGTCTCTCTCTATCCTAGAAATAAAATAAAAATATTTTAAAAAATAAATAAATAAATAAAACAGAAAAAACATTAAATGTTTTCATAATTATGTCAATAAAATGCTATGCTTGAACTAAAAAAATAAAACAAAATAATATATATATTTTTAATTAATGTTTGTTTATTTTTGAGACAGAGATAGAGCACAAGAAGGGGAGGGGCAGGGAGAGACGGAGACACAGAATCTGAAACAGGCTCCAGGCTCTGAGTTGTAAGCACACAGTCTGACGCAGGGCTTGAACCCACGAACCGTGAGATCATTACCTGAGCCAAAGTCGGACATAACCAACTGAGCCGCTGAGGCACCTCCTCCCAGGTACCCCAATAATATTTAAGAATTCTCATTTTTAGTAATTTAGTTCAATTTATGTCTTGAGAGGAGGAATATCTCCTAAAATCATGGACAACTTTGTTAAATATCTTTGATCCATACAGATTTCAGATTGATTACTGTTCTCCAGGAATTTCCTCTGTGATGATGTAAACTTTGAACAAACTGTTGTCATTTGCCATTCAGCCAAATTAAGTATTCCACACACACCTCTTGGTTAAAATACCTACAACCTGGGAAAAAGACAAACTTATTTTTATAAACAGATTTTTATTCTCAATTACTAATGGAACTAGGGCCAAATGAAATAAAATGTGCATAACTTATTATATACTAAATTTCTTAAAATTACCATGAAACAAAACACCCTTCACACAGAAAAGCCCATCTGTACACAGCAAACTGTAAGACTACTACTGAGCAAGAGTTTAACAGATGCAAAGCAGCAGAAGGGATTCTGAACACATAGAGACTTTGTGTGTGTGTGTGTGTCTGTCTGTGTGTGTATGTATGTGTGTGTGTATGCCTGTGTGTGTGTGTGTGTGTGTGTGTATGCCTTTGAAGCTTTCCTATAAATTCTCATCCACCTTAATTCTAAGCAACTTGCAAATTTAGTAGTAGTTATCAAATGCTCAAGGTGAGCTACCAACAATTTCAGAAATTAATCTTACACTCAACTACTCAGGTAAAACAAGAGAAACTATACGTAGGAACAAACACCTTTAGAAAAGTAATTCCCTTCTCCTTTCTACTCCCACACCCCAAGCATTCAAAAGTAGTCAATTCATCATCATTTATCACTTTTGATTGTGTGTGTCTATGCGTTTATCTTGAACCTAGGACCACATCCAGCTAATGTCTAGGAAAGGGATATAAACAGTGATATTGTGCTTACAAAAATAAATGCTAAGGATCCAGTTATTTAAGGATGGCTTTATGTCTGGGTTGCAGTTACATTAAAATAGATGTAGTATACATAAAAACATATTATACATATTTAATATTATTTTATTGACATTATAAAAACAATTATTAATGTAACTTTACCTATATACTTTTAAGGTGTGTTTAGCCTACATACCTGAGGAAAATTGTAAGAATTGTGAAATGTGAAATTAAACATGTGATGTTTTATTTACCAGAGATTGGAATTAAGGCATAAAGCTGAGCATAAAAACTTTGGTATAAATGTCAGTCAACTTAAACATGTCTCATTACACGAAATAAGTCAGGCAGAGAAGGACAAATATCATATGTTTGCACGTACAGGAGGATTAGGAGGAACTTGACGGAGGAACAAGGGGGAGAAGAAGGGGGGAAATGGTGGGGGAAAGGAAGAGAGGCAAACCATGAGAGACTCTTGAATGCTGACAAAAACTGAG
>NW_027530521.1:2020876-2024787 GCF_008692635.1 Crocuta crocuta | reverse complement strand
CTCATTACTTAAAATATACAAGTCAAGGCACATGAACAAAGTTCTTCAGATGAACCAAAACAGGGAAAAAAGAGTCTGTTTGTTTTTTTGTTAACACCTTTGGCATAAGAAAAAACCATGCCATTCTTTTCTCCGGAAAGGAAGTCAGGAATATTTTATTAAAGTTCTTTTTTTTTAATTCTTTTTTTAATGTTTATTTATTTTTCAGAGAGACAGAGACAGAGGTGGACGGGCAAAGAGGAAGACACAGAATCTAAAGCAGGCTCCAGGTTCGGAGCTGTCAGCACAAAGCCCGTGGCAGAGCTTGAACTCATGAGCCTCAAGATCATGACCTGACCTGAAGTCAGATGCTTAACTGACTGAGTCCCCCCAGGTACCCCTAAAGTAAAGTTCTTAAAAGTATTATCAGTGAGTCTGTTATACAGTGAAAAAAGCCAACAACATGGCTCTTGGACAACCGTCTGAAATATGATTGAAATCTACTGAAATTCAGAGACAGACAGTTTACTAACCTTAGCCACGACTTAATAACACAATGTGGGAGAAGCCAATAACAGAACATACCTGGTGAACCTGAATTTCCACTTTCAGAGCCTCCTGTAGAGTCTGCAACTCCATCCTCCACCTTCTCCACTTCTCTTATGTCTGCTAAGTCTACAGTTTCTTCAGCCTCCGTCTAAAATAACAAATTCCTCTTCTCACTGCAGCTGTAGAGATAATAGGAGGTTTCTGATCATAAAGGAAATATTCATATTAAATAAATTATATTAGTTGAAAATTATTTGATGTTCTAACACAGGGCATGACATTTCCTAAACAGATTTCTTTCCAAAATGAATGGTTTTGTATGGAATTAGTATCAAAACTTTCTGGATTTTATTCTTTGAACATTCCTCTAGAGAACACTTCAAATAATTTGGAAATGGGGGGGAAAGTGTGTACTCTGGTCATGAAAGCACCAGAGCGTGCTCAGATGCTCAGCCCTGTGGGACATGCCACATTCTGAGGATACAGAGCTGAACAAGAGCACTTCTCCCGTAGGTGAGCTGGGAATCTAAGGAAAAGACCACAACCATTCAGGACACACTGTCCTTAGAGACACGTAACAACAGGGTCATACATTTTTAATCACACAGAGTGAACTGGAAAGTTTAGGGTCTCTCAGAGGTTAAAAAAGGCCAGGGTTTACTGTCATCTGGATGGATTCTTATACTATTCTGAAACCAAAACTCAAAACAGGAAAATTCTGGTGTCACTTAAAGGTTTACATTTAACAAATTAATACTTTTACATAGACAATGCAACGTAACTGTACCTTCCACAAAGTTATGGCAGGCATGTTAAAAAATAAATCTACAGAGGTGGCGGTCTAGCAATAGATTAGACACTTCCAGCTTGACAACGAACGCCATCTTCTTCAAACCTGTCAGTGCATCCATTGTGGCTGTGCGTATAACTGCAAGTGGGATAGTGTCAAAAGTCTAGATTTGTGAATGTGAACCTTCCCATGCTGCTCTGCTCATCACTGCTACAATTTACATGAACTCAATAGCTAATTTCTCTTTTGATTTTTTTTCTTGAATGTGGCCTTAGACATGATTTTAGGTACCCTCCCAAAGCAGAAGTTTGCTTTTGCCAGAATAAATTTAAACTTTACTTCTTTCTCTTTTCTTCTTTGTAGCTATATAACCTGTAGTAGTCAGAGCAGCTTTTCACCATTCTTACAAACTGAGGAAGGGAACAGTCAGGAATTTAGACGAACACTACTCTTTAAACCAATTCATAATCTTTACACTTTCCAAAAATTATTTATCTAAGACTCATAATCTTTACACTTTCCAAAAATTATTTATCTATTAATCAAGTCCGTATTCAACCTAAGTTTTCCCTGACTTAACAGTTATAATGGAATCATTAACTGTACAATATATTCCTGTGAACATTAATTTTCATTACATTTGCTTAATCTCGCTAGATTTAAAACATTACTGGCAATCTCTCCCCTAGGATTTATGTACTATGTCATGTAACCTCAAAATCTCTAATTTAAAAAACAAGTTTCAAAAATTGTAAAATTCCTTCAAACTTACATATATGGAGGCTTGGAAAGGATTATTGTACAACCAGAAAATTATCAACCAAAAAAGGCACTGTGTTTAGGGCAGATAATTTGGAAAAGGAGACATATCTTGATGAACAAACTACAAAAACATTTTTTTAGCTACTTATTATCTTAGAAAATCTAAAGAACTGTAATAAATATCAGAATCATTAAGTTACTAAGACTAATAAGTAACAAGGTTTTTTGCTGTGATGTAAGCTTACTTTATGTATAAAAGCAAATATTAAAACTATACTATCACTCTAATTTTATTTTTTATAAAGATTTTATTTTTAAGTTATCTTTACACCCAATGTGTGGTTCGATCTTAAAACCCTGAGATCAAGAGTCACACGCTCTACCTACTGAGCCAGCCAGGCGCCCCCACTTTAATTTTAAATACTAAAAACAATCTCCCTACTTGAATTTGTAACTTCTATATATTAGAGTTCTTCCTGAAAACAGTACTTGATTTAGTTGAATTAGTTTTAATTTTTGCAAGGTACTGTCAGAAATTATGTTCAAAAATCATTCCTTATAATTTTTGTCAAATTAATAATCACTTTGAAGTTAAAGGGGTATTTTCAACGACAGAAAGGCCATATTTAATTTTACTGGTAGTTACATAAAACATCATACTTCAACTCAACATAAAAACTCTGGAAACAGGGTCGCCTGGGTGGCTCAGTCGATTAAGCGTCCGACTTCGGCTCAGGTCATGATATCACGGGTCATGGGTTCGAGCCCCATATCGGGCTCTGTGCTGACAGCTAGCTCAGAGCCTGGATCCTGCTTCAGATTCTGTGTCTCCCTCTCTCTCTGACTCTCCCCTGCTCGCTCTCTCAAAAATAAATAAAAATTAAAAAAAAAAAAAACTCTGGAAACAAAAGGTAGGTTAAAAACATGGAGAATTTACAATATAGAAATTTGTAACATACACAACAAAGGGTTAACATAAATTATACATTAGAGTGCTCACAAATTAATTTTAAAACTATGAAAAAGCAACTCAGAAGAAGAAGGACCAACAAACATGAAAAATATCCCTCTTCAATAATCACAGAAATGTAATTTTGTCTATCAAACTGACAAAAATTTGTAGAAATAAGAATACTTTGCGCTGTCAAGATCGCATCAGGTGGCACTTTCATAATTTGCTCCTGGTTTTCTCAGGGTAGTAGCACTAAAGGTTATTTACTTTCAATTTTTCAGAGTACAGATGTTTTAAAAATTTTCCACAGAAAATATGAACTTATTTTTAAACTTAAAAAATTAACTGAAAGGGGCGCCTGGGTGGCTCAATTGGTTAAGCCTCTCAATTGGTCATGACCTCATGGTTCATGGGTTCAAGCCCCACATCGGGCTCTGTGCTGACAGCTTAGAGCCTGGAGCCTGTTTCAGATTCTGTGTCTCCCTCTCTCTCTGACCCTCCCCTACTCACGCTGTCTCTGTCTTTCTGTCTCTCTGTTTCTCTCTCTCTCTCTCTCAGAAATAAATAAAACATTAAAAAAAAATTAGCTGAGGATTGCTAAAACCTCAGAAAAGTTGACAGTGATGAAACAAAGTGTTCAAGAAAAGAAAAAGTAAAAACAGGATTTAACCTGAAGGCTCTAAATGTCAAAGAGTGCCTCGCAAGATACGAAGCCTGTAACTCAAGTTAATGAGGAGCTGACAGCTTTTATTCCTTCATCAGACTGTTGTCTGCTTATTAGAGACACAGAGAGGCACAAAATTTTATTTGGCGATGACTAAATGCCAATTATTCATTTATTTCAAAATAACACTGAAGGGTTAAAAGTGTTAGTGACCT
>NW_027530521.1:1972380-2020870 GCF_008692635.1 Crocuta crocuta | reverse complement strand
ACTGAAGGGTTAAAAATGTTGGTGACCTGATATAAAAAAAAAAAAAAAACCTATGAAGGATTAGAAGATTCATCTTATATCCTACTTCTTCAAAAAGTTCTCTTTCTGGATAGCAGTTTTAAGAGACTGGTCTCAACCTAAAGGAACACATTATATACATATGCTTATAGCTTATAAAAACAAGGCAAGAAAACATTAAATCCTTTTAAAAAAATACTTTGGGGGCTTAGACAACACATGTCTTGTCATATGAAGACTATCTGGGGGCAGTTCATAGCATCATAAAAAAGCTTGTATTTGTTAAATTTGTAAAAAGATGATTTGTCGTATTTTGGCCAATGCCAGTAAGTTATAACTAACAAATCAGTTGCTACAAGGTAAATGCAAACAAACTCACAAAGCAGTAACCGACATACTTTACTGAGTTACATTGCCTTTTAGCTTTAGCACCCAGCAGCTCTAAATGCTACCATCAGAGAGGGCAATTGCCTCGCACAAAATACCAACATCTGTTATCTTCAAAACCGTACATGTCAAACTACTGGGACACCTAGCGGCCTCTCACCTTCAAATAACAAAAAACCAAAAACATGAACAAATAAAAACTCCACAAACCAACAGAACAAAAATAATAATCAAATCCCACTAAAAAAAAAGGAGCTGCGATGTCGGGAAAGAACACTGACTATCCCCCAAAAACAAACAAACCAAAAAAACAAAAAAACAAAACCCCAAAAAACAAAACAAAACAAAAAAACAGATTTCATTTACTTGCTATGTAACCACTCTCAGCCTCAGGGTTTTTAATTTGTTTGCTTGCTTATAAATCAGAAAAATGGGAACCATATCATCTACTTCATAAAAGTGTCAGGAGGGTTGAAAGGGATGAACTTCTATGAAAAGCCCTTGGTAAACTACAAAGTTCTACACTATCCTTAACATACTTAACTCTTTTGTTCATACACACAAACTTTTAATAAACTTCTCAACACAGTATACTGCTGAGAAAACTGTATGTAGGCCTTTCTATTCTCCGACTCTCTAACAAAGGGCCTTCTAACTATTACCAGGTATAGTTCTGCTTAGAGATATGTGACCTCTAGGTCTTTCATTAGGAACCTAATGATGAAGTAAGGCCGAACCTCTGAATTGACTCTTAAGAAACACTGCTCTGTTCCTGAATTGGTATAAACCTTCTTCTACTCAAAACATACGTCGTCTATCAAGTTTCCTTTAACATTAAGACCATAAAACACTGTACCCTCAGACTGAATTCCCTAAAAGTGGATAGCTCAGTGTTCTCTATACCAAATATTCACTTGGTATAAGATTCCACTATTTTTTTTTTTTTAATTAAAAGTAAACTCCACACCCAACATGGGGCTCAAACTCCTGACCCTGTGATCAAGAGTCGCATGCTCTACCGACTGAGCCGGCCAGGCGCCCCTCTAGTTCTTTTATAAAAAATTAATTAAACCTACTCTAAAGAGTATTCTGAGTAATACATAGATCAAAAGCAGAGTCTTGGGGTGCCTGACTGGCTCAGTCAGTGCATGCGACTCAGGGTTGTTAAGTTCGAGCCCCACGTTGGGTGTAAAGATTACTTAAAAANTCTGTGACTCCCTCTCTCTCTGACCCTCCCCTGCTCACGCTGTCTCTCTCTCTCTCTCTCTCTCCTAGAAATAAATAAAACATTTAAAAAAAAAATTTAAAAAAAAAAAAAAATTTTTTTTAATTTTTAAAAAAAGAAAAAAGAATACTAACATTTATTAATATGAATAAAAATTACATTAGGAAAACAATGTGATGCTTGTTTTCTTATTTTCATGGTGGTGTTTCTCTGATGGCACTCCACGCGTCAACAGAAAACACTACTGCACAAAGAACCTGGCAATCCTGATTTCAAAGGCTACCTTCTGAAGCTGCCAAGGTTCCTCTGCTCAAATCTTGGTATTAATAGCTGTTGACAAAAATCACCTCAGCTAGTGAGGCTGAGGTTTCCTAACCACTGGGTGAGATCTATACATGCACACACACAATTAGATTTATGATAATGTCCGAATGGGTTTGAATATATATCTCTCTCCTCTCTGTGCTTTGGTGTTTTGGGGGAGAGGCTAGATCCTCATTTAGAAAAAGAAAAGGAATACCCACACAGGTCATATCCCTGCAACACAGGGTCAAGTCAGGGTTTCCCAACAGCACCCTCTCCTTCGCAAGTTGGCTGCAGCATCTGTGTCCCTCCCTACCACCATGTTCATTCTGATACGTAGTTTCTCCCTCAGCCTCCTGGGCCCAGACCTAACCAACACACACACATTCTTCTATTTCTTAACCTTCTTTATAGAAATCAAGCACATCCACTAAAATCATCCCAACTATACCCAACAACAAGAACCCTGCAAATAAATGTAAAAACTTACAGAAATTCAGAATGAAGGAGGCTGGAGAGTAGTGTCTAAGAGCAGAGTGACAATGAGGCTGAGATTTTAAAGCTGGTTGCCACATTTACTAGAATGCTATTTAATGATTAAAAACAGTCCTGGCCAGAGTCATATAAATATTTACTACACAAAGGGTAACGCAAGAGTGTGGGGTGGCTTCGGCATAACCAATAAGAATTTAATAGAAGTGGAAGTTATGGGAGGACAGATTTCAGATCAATTTAAGGAAGAGCTAAGGATTAGAGCTGTACAAAAAAGGAATGGGTTACCTTATGAGGTAGTGGGCTCCCTGTCATTAGAAGTATTCAAGAATGCTGCATATCATATCCCCCTCTTGGAGATTCACAATGCACATTAGCATATTAAAGGTTCTGAGAAGTCCTGCAGTAAAGAAACCTGTTTAACTTTGTTTAACGCAGCATTTCCCAAATAATTTGATCACAGAACATTTTTCCCACCCCCGCCCCACCTCAATAATATTTACTCATTTCTGTAGAACTAGAATTGCTCAGAATACATACATTATAGAAACTAATGAGCTACACTTTTTTTTAATGTAGTATTTATTATGTACCCAAATGACAATCTGTCAGGGATATACGAGAAGAAATTGCCACACTGGTAAAAGGCTGGAAGAGAAAGCCCTTAAGGTCCCTTCTCTAAAATTCTGTGATTCTATCACATCTCAAAGAAAAGGGCTACAGGTTCTTGATTATTTATTTAAAAAGGTTCCATGAGGGAAAGGCAAGTAGAATAAAAAGGTAGTAAAATTTAAGGTTAACTAGTTCAAATGCCTCCCTTTCATGTTCAAAGCCCAATCCCTAAAAGATAAGAGAAATACCTCAGGGACAGTAAATTATCAAAATGAAGCCTTAACCAAATAATCTACTCCAGCCACTAAGTTAATTATGATTTGAGAGAGAGAAATTAAAAAACAAAAAGAAAAACAAAAAGAAGTAGCCTTGCATCAGCCTTGTTTGGTTTTTTTAATCATCATACATGCTCTCCAAGTAAGGTTAATATTTGTTTGATCCTTAGTCACTAGACTGCCCTGTGCAACGTGCAATCTTGAATTAGACATTCAAAAAAATGACTGAAGTGTGACGATTTATAAGCTATTAGAGTAGATATTAAAGCAGATATTAGGGAAAAAATGTGTTTGCCTATCTGCCCTCACACTGCTACGCTTCACTCTCTCTCTTTCTATTTTTCCCTCTTTTAGAATGATACAAACACCACACACTGAAAATGTACTATCAGACATGAAGCCAATCCAACATTAAATTTGAGGATATAAATGCTTAAGAGTCCCAAATTTCAAAGTCAAGGTTCCCATAGTTACATTAACCTAGCCATTTCGCACATATACTATGACCATCAAATTTAACAGCATATTAAGTAATACAAAACACAATAGGAACCTTAACTTTTGAAATTCCTGACTTTAGAATTTTCAGCTCTAACCACTGCATTAAGGACATTTCTGGCAAAGCGGACCTTTACATTTTAACAGGTTATCGAATGTAGGAACATGCAAACCTAGCAGTATTATTAGAAACACAAATGCATTTGAGATATAGCTATGTGAAATTACACAAAAATTCACTTTCACTCAGTGCAAACAGTAAAGCCTCATTTCTGGGAGAAAGCTTTTTTGCAAAAAAAAAAAAAAAAAATCACTGAACATTTGAATTATTACTCAACTAGTATCAGGCACACCAGGCCTGCCTCAGGAAAGTACTTACCAATTTTGGGGAAACTGGCTCTCCTTCAGCTCTCTTGCTCCCTACAGCAGAAGAAGGGGAAAACGGAATTAGACTACAAACACGGATTTATGACATGTCATCAAAGGCTGAAGACTTAAAGATTTCTATCAGATTTTAAGAAGAAAAAACAAAACAAACAAAAATCTACAAAGCTTTAACCAATCCCCCACTCCTCACCCCCAAAAAGGGAAGAGAGACAGCTTCCACAGCAAGAAGAAATTCAAAGGCAGTTAAATCTCTAATTTTCCATTTTTCACTTTTCCACAGTTTTTTCAAGACAAGGAAAAGTAATTGACAGTTTCCCTTTCCTAAGAGACACACAGAAATAAAAGGTACCTCATCTAAATAACACAAATACAGGCTCATCTCCAACATATGGCCTTCACTGTTCATTGCTTTATACTAACAAAGAAAGCTAACATCACTGGCCCTCAGTTTGGTCTATTTAAAAGATTTTTTTTTTTTTCGATTAATCTCAAAATGGACTTGTCTTATATAAGGCTTTACAATGGACAGCATTGACGACCATATTATCGTAATTTCAATTAAACTTTTCATTCACATCTTTCAAGTCTCACTGCTTTAGACTATAAACCACACAACACAAAAGTGCCTTTCTCTATGCCACATGTTTAATCAGTGATAGAGCCAGAAAGAAAATTAAGGTTTTGGGATCTCAATCTTATGCTCAATGACACTTTTATCAACTGTGTTTTGTTTTGTTTTGTTTTTTTAAAAATAACTAAACTCCATTAAGCTGACTTCAAAGTTAAAAAAGTCAAGTCAGGCTATACTGTTTATTTTTAACTCTTCCCCACCCCAAACTTCTTTTTTAATTAAAAAAAAAACATTAGGAAACAAAAATTAAAACTTTTCTCCTAATACTTTAATATTAAGAAATTCCACATGCCGTGCTCTAAAACTTCCTTATGCTTTTAAACACAGTATGTTTGCTGACTGGTGTTACTCCAATAGTGTTCTCATTTCAAGGGATAGTTCAAAAATCTTGTCATCCAGATTATAAATTTTTACTTAATCATGTACAGTCATACCAAACATACAGTAAGATCATTTAAAAGGGCCCCAATTCATGCAGTTAACATTCATTTCCAAAAGAAATTCAATTTGCCGTTTTATCCTGTCTTTTCTTTGGCAGCAGTATTTCTCAAAGTTCTCAAGTCCACATAAATGGCTATTTTAATCACCAAGATTAGAATGACTTCAACCAAAAGAAAAATCATGCAAAGGTCTGTAGAATGATGTGGTTATTAAAAAGCAGATTCTCACAAGGAAGAAAAACCTGTAACTGTGTGTTAACTAAATGTTAACTAAAAGTTTAGATGTTAACTAAATTTACTGTGGTAATCATTTCACAATACACACACATATCAAATCATTATGCTATATAACCAAAACTGACATCATGTTATATAAGTCAATAATATCTCCATTAAAAAAAGGATTTCTTAACATTACAGGTAGTACCCTACAGGACTGTGTACTACTCAGAACAGTACCAGGCACATAGTAAATCCTCGATTAATATTTGTTAAATGAACGAATTGATTGAGTGGACCCTTAACTCTTGACTTATTTTCCCTATTAAATATTTCTTATTAGCTCTTTCATGCTGGTGAGAATTTCTTATGCATCAATCTCCCACAGCATTATTTGTTAAATGAATGACTCTGGATAAAAAAAAAAAGTAGAGATATTACCATTTTAAAACATAATAAAAGGGAAAAGACTGATATATTGTACTAAATTAAGAACTTCGGTTCACCAAAAAAACACCATTAAGAGAATGAAAAAACAAGCCACAGAATTGGAAATGACAATTCCAACACATACAACAATAGTTTATAACCAGAACATATAAAATATGTTGACACTCAAAGTGATCAGGATAGAATTGGGATTTTTATTTTACTTATATGGCATTTGAGAAAGTAGAGTCACGTCAACTCTTCTGAAAAGTCATATTTAGTACAAAGACACAATGGATGTACACTTTATCTCTGGGGCATTTTCTCCAAAAACCAATAGCAGAGTTAATCCCAAATTGATAAAGAATTTTACCATGATATCATGAAACCATGATATCCTAAAACTACTCATAAAACTGCTTGGAGGGACTGCAGATATCACATAGGAAATCAAAGCCTGAGAGGTTAAGTGACTTCCTGGAAGGTCACACACCAATTGGTTATAAAGCTGGAGGAAAGCTTACAGACTCGGAGATTCCTTTGACTGAGCTGGCCTTTCCACTAGACCTCACCGCCTCTTAACCAGGTGCAGCAGTAACACTTCTAAGAAACAAACTATAGTAAATACTAGCAAAATATTTCTGGAAAAGTCTCCATATAATGTTTGAAGGAAAAATTAAGCTATGTAGGGCAGGTTTTGAAACTTGAGATCCTTTATGCCTAAGGGATCCTCATGAATGGGCTTCAGAGAGGTTTGCCAACCCTACGATACTATATGCTAAGTTCTGTATGCATAAGAATTCTGGGGAGAAGACCCACAGCTTTAATAAAATTTCCAAAGAGGTTCAGATACCAAATTTTTTTAAAAGCCAATTATTTTTCGACTAGTGATTCTTAAACACTGTGCATCACAACTAGTGTTTCTTCTGATCAACTACCACTTGGAAACTGATGAAAAAGAAAAGATTTTATTTCTATTATTTAGTTAGAGTGAGCAAAAAAAGATTTATATATAAATGTGTATTTTAACACTGTCTATATGCAAAACGTAGTTAAGTCTGAAATGCAAATCTGATTTCCTCATGTAAAGCTGATTTAAAGTCCACTTACTTTGTTTCTCACATACTCTTGACACTCATAACTAATGTAGTAAAAACTTTGAACCATATCTGCTTAAATTTTTCAAATATAGATTTCTTTTAAAAATACACTAAAAACATATAAGTTGGACTAAATGAAATTATCTTTGCTTTTACAGATGAGTTTTATCTTGCTAACATAACTTCCCATGATTTTTTGCAAACTGAAGATGGCTCACCTCTCCAGAACTTCACAGGTAGCTGCTTTAATTAGAGCTGGTAAAGAAATGAATCATTCAGATTTCTAATATGACTGTAAAATTTAAAATATCATCAATAAGTCAAAGGTGATTAATAACAACTTAAGTACTTTTTGTAAAAATATCTAAGACCTTTGTATATGAAAAATATAAAACAATAAACAAATTTTACAGAAAGAAGGTTTAACATTAGATCGTTTTAAATTAGGCTAAAATTCATCCCACTACAAATTCGAACAATTAAGTTTATAGTCTGTGCTCAATCATAAATTTTGATAAGGGACTAGAATAGCACAGATAATTGTCATTCAAAGACACTTTAAAATGTCACCTTACACAGAAGATTCAATCTCTTCTCCTCTACTACACCAAGCTGATACACTAATTTTATATACAATAAGTTTTACTGCTTTTTATCTGCCCTTCCTCACTTCCAACAGAAAGCATAATAAGTTTGAAATAAATCTAAATGCAAGGAAGTGCTCAAAGGGAAAAGCAGAATCTTGCTTAATGAGATTTAGTCCTTTAGGTCCCAATACCATAATCATCCCTGTGTCCCCCATCCCTCTTAATCTTACTCTCTCACGGACATTCTAGCACTTCTCCGCTCAGACTCAAGAAACATCAATTTACCCCTCACTAGAATCATTTTGTTTCCTCCATCTTAAAAAAAAAAAAGTCTCCCTTGACTCCATATCCTTCTCTAGTTCCTGCCCTGTGTCTATGTGCCCACTGATAGGAAAACTCCCTGAAAGAGTTAACCATACTCACCATCTCTATTTCCCCCCTTCTCATCCTCTATTGAACTCACTCCATTAGGGCTTTGGCCTCCTTCTATTCTTACTAAGATCACCAATGACTTCCCTGTTGCTGAAGCCAACAGGGAAGTCTCAGCCCTCACTTCCATGTTTGATCAGTAGTATTTGATCATTCCTTCCTTCTTGAAACTCTCTCCTGACTCCCAGGACACCACCTGATCTTGATTTTCTCCTAATCTCTCTGGCCACTCTTCTGGATTTCATATGCTGGTTTGTTCTCATCTCTCAAGACCTCAAAATGTTGAACTGCCCCAGGGCTCAGTTTTTGGAACTCTTCCTGTTAGGTAATCTCACCTACTCTCATAGCTATAAAAGGATCTGTACACTGGCAACTCCCAAATTTTTATCTCCAGCTCAGACCTTTCCCCTGAATTCCAAACTCATATACCCAACTGCCCACTCAACACTTGTCAAGTAAGTTTCTCAAGCTCAACAAGTTCAAAACTAACTCTTGACTACCTCGGCCCCTTCAGGCCAAAACCTTAAGGTCATGGTTGACTTCTCTTTTTTCCACATCCTAGATCCAATCTAACAGCCAACCCCACTTGTGTCAACTCCACTACAACCTCATCCAAGCCACCATCATCTTTCACCTAGATTATTACAATAGCCTCCTAACTTCCTTCCCCATTTCCATCTTTGTCTTGCTAAAACCTATTCTCTCAGCAGCCAAGAGTGCCTTTTCAAAATCCAAGACAGATTTGGTCACTCCTCTATTCAAAATCCTCCAGCGGCTTCCCATCATACTCAGAAAAAAAGCTTAAGTCCTTTAAAATGGCCCACAAGAGGAGCACCTGGGTGGCTCAGTAGGTTAAGTGTCTAACTTTGGCTCAGGTCATGAACTGATGGTTCAAGAGTTCNCAGCATGAGCAGGGGAGGGTCAGAGAGAGAGGGAGACACAGAATCCGAAGCAGCCTCCAGGCTCTGAGCTGGCTGCCAGCACAGAGCCCAATGAGGGGCTTTGAACCCACGAACCATGAGATCATGACGTGAGCCGAAGTCGGATGCTTAACCAACTGAGCCACCCTGGCGTCCCTAAAAAAATTGTTTAATGGTCCACAAGATTCATAGTGATTTGGGCCTCTGCTACTCTCAGACCTCACCTCTTCTCCTCTCCCCACTGCTTAATCTGCTCCGGCCATACTGACCTCTTTTTTGTACTTCAAAAACTCCAAACAAGTTCCCTTCTCAAGGCTCTTCTACTTGCTTTTCTCTGTGACTGAAACGCTCTCTTCTATCAAATATCTTCACGGCACACTCCTTCAAAATGTTTAGGAAATCTACAGCAGTTCCAGGAGTGGAATACTAAAATAAACACTACAACTGTCATCAGAATTGTCCCTCTCCCTAAACTTACTGTGAGGATGTTCTTTCTTCTACCAACAACACACTCTTTTCACCTTCTCTCCGCCTAGCCAAATCTCAGCCAGTCATTCGGGTCCAGATAAAGACTCAATGATAAATAGAGACCTTCCTTATAACCATCCCAAATCTCAGAGACTCCTCTCTTTGAATTGCCGGATAGTTTATCATCACTCACATTCATCTTAAAATTGAACCACATATGGTCTCACACTGTAACTTACAGGTCTTAACTCCCTGTCTACACACACACACACACACACACACGTAAAGTAGAAATTAATGCCTTGTACAAGTCATTCTCAAACCTCGATCAGGATAACTTTAAAACTTCAAGAATACATAAATTCACAGGCCCTACCCTTAATGATTCTGAATTCATGATGTCTGATTTAGGGCCCAGATATCTGTATTTTTTTTTAACTTCCTCCAGAAGAGTCTGATGGGCAGCCAGGAAGAGGTAGCATTGCCTTCTAGTCCTGTTTCCTTCAGCACCTAGGAAAGTAGGCCTTCGAATAGCCTACAGCTAGAATGGACACCCCAGAGTACCAAATCCATTCCTTCATTCCACAGGGGAACAGCAATCCAAGAAGTCTAGATGACTAGCCAAAAGCTACAAAGATAGCAAGAGGCAAATCCCAGCCTCAAACCCAGATTTACTGCTCTCAATCTAAGAATTCTTCCATTAGACTGTGCATAAATAAATGAAATAAAAATCCACAATTTACAGATAGGCACAGTAAACACTGATTTTCTAATACTTGACCAGTGATTGCAATGTCCAAGCTCTAAGAAAGTACACGTCATTAGCTTCTATATGCTTGAAAAATGTGAGCAACATTAGCTGACAAAAGACTTAAGAGGCCAGAGAGTAATGGTGGGAAGGCTTACAAATAAAAAAATAACTTTTACCAAGTCATCTTGCAATATGTATAAAAACCTGTAAAATCATTTATTTTGTAGCTGAGAAGTATTAGAAGAAATAAATGGAAAGAGGAAATCTTGCTTCATCATGCTATAAAGCACAAAAAGTCCTTATTCACAAGCTTCCACAGCTCACAAAGCTGTAAGTTTTTGGAGTCTAATCATAACATAAACTTCTTAATTATAGATCAGACTTTGTAAATCACCCCATATCCCAAGATAACCCAAACTCTTATCTTAATAATCAGTTAACCCCAGGACCCACACTCTTGCCATCAACAACAAAAAAACAACTTAGTTATCTATAAGGCATGACAAGAGAGTCTGGGTCTATGCCAGTGTACAGGGATTTAAGCAAGTGTCTCCTATTAACACTAATGGGAGTTCTGGGTGTAAACCATAAGCACCAAGGAGGAGGGTCAATGCCCAGCACTGCATCTATGAAAACTCTGCTGCACTAACTGCAACTACTGGGACTTGTTCTCTCAGAAATGGGATAATAGACCCAAATTCCTACCTCTCTAAAGCACAAAGATAATTCAAATAAAAGTCACTAAGGCAGGTCACCGATAAACACCTGATTTTTAAAAATATACAAGAAAAGGCTAAACTAAAACAACTGACACACTGAGGAAATTTTTTAAAATAGCACCAACCAATGTGCATGGAAGAAACTAGTGAATTGCTGGAGAGGCAAAATACATCACGCAAAAATTCAACAGGATTAAGACAACCAAATTTTTAAAAATTAGAGTACAGTAAATCCAACTATAGCCAGAAGCTTGTCCAAAGAAACACACACACACACACAACAAAACACAAGCTCCTCCCCTGACGGAGCCCTAAGTACACTACAACCCTGGCTTTTAAAACACAGAAGAAAACTCCTGCTGCACTGATAGCCAGGAATAATCACAGAGTACTTACAAACGGGTAACAATCACGAGCTGCCAAGGACGACCAAAACTAACTAAATAAAAATTATAGCACCTTATTGTGTTCCATACTGCCTCACTTCTCAATATAGCAATGCTGTACTCACCAGCCTGGAAAATGAGCAGGTGCCTTTCAGGCTATAGAAAAATTAGTGACACAGACACACAGACACACACACACACACCAATCACAAACACAAACACAAAGAGAATGATATTCTTTCACTTGAAGGGACTTAAGAAATGCAAGGCTTTGCTGTAGGCCTAGAAAACTAAGAGTAGGCCTTACCGAAGAAATGAGGAAAAAGGCAAGGTTTACTCCAAATCCACGTTCAAAGACTAAAAGAATTAACATTTATTTCAATTAAAATGCTTTGGCAACAACCCTTTTAAAAAAAAAAAAGAAAGAAAAAGAAAAAAAGAAAGGGGAATTAAGATTTGCCCTGTTTCTAACCCCAAGAGAAATGAGAATCTTTTCTCTACACAGGTTTAGCTCCACAACACAAATAAAAGAGAACCCTGACTTAAGGCCCGAAAATGGTTCCATAACATTCATGTGTAAAAAAAAAAAAAAACAAAAAACAAAAAAACTATGTAGTCTAACATATTGATTCTTTACCATGGCTGTTATCATTAATGAACACTTAGCTTTTTATCTGCACTTTGAAATGTCAATGAGAAATTGAAAAAGCTACAATATGCTGAAGATTTTAACTTTTGAAACAAAAACCACAAAGAAACACGAGTCTGAAGCAGAAAGCCTCAATCATGCTGATAAGTAAGTGGTCCCAAAAGTTGAAAGTGAAAGCAATATACACCAAAAAAAAAAAAAAAAGAAAAAAAAAAGGAAGAAGAAGTTTGCTTGATATTAATGCTAGCCTTTAAAACCAAAAATATGTTCTGTTACAGAAGACTGAAATCAGGGCTTCCATTAACCTTGTTTAAAAAAAAAAATCCCATGAGCATGGATTTTTTTCCTAAGTCTCTTCATCAGAGCAGCATGGGGTCCCATTAGGCACCCTATTTTACTTCCACCTTATAAATAACGTTAGCTATTCGCTATTTCCATGGAAACCAAGTACAGAGAAACCCACTTAAATGAATACCGGTTAAAGGAATAAGTTTTATTTTAGAAAGATTTTGCTGCTCTAGATGAATTCTACTGGGGAATACTACGAAGTCGTCTTTAAGTATAATTTTTAAAAATATATCTTTGGTGTAAAGGAAACTTATTAAGGGTCCTATTAAATAAGTACACTCCTTGCACTAAACTAAATATACCAAACAACATCATAACATTACCTTTTCAATGCACTGCATGGGGGTTTAGATGCACAACACCCAATGACTATGCTTCCTCATGCATTGGGGTGGAATAATTACTCCCATGGGTCTAATTTAAACTAATAAAAGCAAGGAAATTCAGAAATAAGGCTACCATCACCTTGCAGTGACTAGAAATAAACAGGCCCCACAACTGCAAGCACCACACAACTTACTACTCCAAAGAGAAGTGAACAAGGGAGCAAATAACTTTAGTTCCTAATCACTGTTACCAGGTCCAGAGATAGCAGATAATCAAAATTCCCTCCTCAACAAACTATTTTACAAGTTATAACATGCATTCCTTAGTCAATTGATACATACATGCAGATGAAATAGAACCAGAGGAAACAGAAATGGAACGTTTAAAGGATAAACTGCAGAGAACAAGATTTAGGCATTTCCAACTTTAAGTTCCCCTACATACTCTAGAAAAAACCATTACTGGTAGCCCATACAAGAGTGGCCAATAGGAAAGTGTACATAAAATAAAATGAAACTAATAAGGATAGTAAATTCAAAACTAATAATCCTGAGTTTCTAAAGACAGAAGGGGTAAGAAAACTAAAATATTTCTAGCAGTAGTGGCTGACATCTTTAATAAGTTAAAAGACAAATGAAAGCAGTATTATCCTAAAGTGTGACTACCAGTATTAAATTTACAATGTAGGAAAAGAGTTAACATTCTCATACACATTTTTTCCAGTATACCAACAGATCTACTTGTACTGCATGTTTTAAAAACATAAAATTACTTTCCTTGTATGTTTCACACACTATAAACATTTGCAAAATGATAACTGTTGAAGCTGGGTTAAGAGGTATGTGGGGTTTGCTAATATTATTCACTGTGCTTTTGCATATGTTTTTAAAGTTCCATAAAAAGAGGTTTTTAAAAATCCTACAAAGTTATAACTCTTTTCTCAAGTATGTTTTTCAGTATGTATAATTCTATAATGTATGAAATACCTTGGATAGATCTTAGAAGCTACTGAATTTAAATCCAACATAGCCATTAGCATTTAACTACAGCTAATTTCCACGTTTTACTTTTCTTACCAAAACAGTTAACAGTTCAAAACCCACTAGGAGAAATCTGGAAAGGAAAAGCTCTATTTGCAACTACCAACTAATGAAATGCAACCAATGCCTAAAATCAAGGCATCACAGCCACATTTTGTACTTTACAAACTAAAGAAAGAAATTCTAGGGGCTCCTGGGTGGTTCAGTTGGTCAAGAGTTCAACTTCAGCTCAGAGCCTGGAGCCTGCTTCAGATTCTGTATCTCCCTCTTGACCCTCCCCTGCTCGCTAGCTCGCTCGCTCTCTCCCCTCTCTCAAAAATAAATATTTAAAAGATGTTTAATAAAAAAATTTAAAAACTATTACAATAGTGCTTTGTTTTGTTTTTAAGAGAGATACAATAAGATGGTGGTGGCTTTGAAGGGAGTGATGAACAGTAGATTGGAGGGTGTACACAGGGAAGAGACAGCAAAGAGATCGTAAAGAAAAGGGGAGAGGAAAGGCAATGGAAGGAGTATGCACAATAGATGTGTATCTCTCTATGAAGCAGCTAATGCACCACTGAACCAGACAGGTTCCCACCTAAGTCTAACAGGAGCTCAGCTCTGGCATCAGTGGCCTACCTTTTACAAATCAGGCAGAGACAGATTGATTTTCATAACTGTACAATTCTTTAAATCAACCCCAAAGACCTCATAGGGTCTGTATCTAACTCCTGCATTTATTAAAACAAAATACACTTCTAAACTTTCTACAATTCCATTCACCCAAGAAAAGCCAACTTTTATAAGCCCTACATAAAGAAAACGTAGTACTGTGCACTATGCTAATTCTAAAACTACAAAGCTTTACCTACTGACCACTCCAGCAACTGTAAAGTAACGTTACATTTTTTTAACTGAAAGAAAACCATAGTCTGCTATAAAATTGTTTAATTTTTAAAATATTTGTTGAGTTAAAAGGACAGCACTTTATCAAAACAAACTTGTCAGAATTTCTGCTCGGAAAGCAGAAACGTTGTTTTAGGAACATGGACACAATAAAATCTAGTAAATGCTTCTATTCACCTACCAGGCATTTATGAACTGGTACAGTTGAGTAAATAAGAACAAAAAGTTAATGGGAGCTATTATTCTACTTTAACTCAAATCCTCATTGGCGGTACCACATGCCATATTCAGTGTGATGTGGTAAGCTATTACCAATACATTTGTTGTATCCTAGGGGAAAAAACTCCACAGATCAAAGATCAAAAAAGTCTCAAATCCAAATTGGTAGTGAATGAATAAAATTAATTCAATTTCACACTAATGATCACTCCCCTTCCCTCAATTACGGATTTCACTTACCAGATAGATAGATATATTCACATGTGTACACACACACACACACACACACACGCACACATACATACATACACACTAACAGACATATTAAAAACTCAAATACTTTACCAAAAAATTTCTTAAGTCTAAGATCTCTGCAAGGCAGAAACTTAAAGAGTAGCTTTTCTTATAATCAACTTATTCTTAGGCCCAGTTTCTAGGCTCAATATAGGTAACATATGACAATTAAATATAGAAAGAAAATAACAATTACCATAAGAAAAGACCAGGCACCAGATGAGAGAAAATTTCAAAGGCAAAATGCCCAAAATCACAAGGCAAATAAATGATGTCCATCATTACTAGAAAGCATCTGTATGCTTCTACAGTTGTTTCCATTAGTTATCCCACCCAAGCATGTGTTCTCAAGGGTTAAGTACATAATTTATCCTGAGCAGTTGACCCAGTGGACTTACCAGCTGATTAGGACTTTAGACTTTGAGTTACAATGCTTAGTCTACCACTGACTCCATGCTAAGTGACATATTGTAAACCACATCACTATGTTGATGCAAAAAAAAAGGCTTCTATCACTAAGACTTTTAGTAAGCATAAAGTGCCCTGAGATATTTTTAAAAGTCTGTTAAAACTGACATATTCCCACATATTTTCTATTTCTCCCAGAGCTTTCACAGACAAGAACTCATTAGATACACTTTTCCCATCCGTACCTCTTCTCACCATGACATTTCAGGGGAAAAAAAACCCTCCTTTCCAGCTAAGCTGCTCCATATTCACTCTTTCCCCATAATCTTTCTAGTGGGACTATCACCATAACAATGATAACAGCAGCTATTGCTTATCCATTGTCTTAAGATTTCCTCAACTTATCTTCTCATCAATCCCAGAAGGTTGGTACTATCATGCCTACATTGTAGATGAAGAAACTCAAGTCCAAATGAACAGCACAGTGCTTCATATGAGAGACATCTTTGTTGAAGGGAATGTAAATAATCAGTCTAAGGTCACACACTCAACTTTAAGTGGTTGTACAGAGATTCCAACCTAGGGGTCAGACCACAAAGCTCAGGCTCTTTTCCTACTATGCAACATTTGTCTTAGGCCTTGCGAAAAAAGGAGTTGAGAATTAAGGTTAAGTTCTAATACCTAACAACAGCTACCATTTATTTAGTATGTACTGTGTGTCAAGAACTTATTATAGTTTATACATTAACTTATCAATTCCTCATAACAATCTCAAGCTCTGGGTGCTATCATGTATTCATATTTTATGTATGAAGAGAGGCAGAGGCACAGAGGGTGAGGTGATTTAACCATTATCACAAGGCTACTGCAAAGTGGCAAAGCCATTATTTGAGCCCATGCAAACTGTCTCTACCTGATATTTAACCAGTGATCTTTATTTACTTCCATGCTAAAAACTTCCCTTCACCTGAACTGCATGAAAACAAAACTTTTAACCTTTTCAACAAAATTACTAAATTGTAAGCCTTTGTGCTTCGACCAATTAAGAGAAAAGTAGTAGTACTCTTCTAAGCATGCACACCAGACTTCTTTATAGGCACAAAGGATATGCCCCTGGTGGTTAGATCATTGCACTGCTCAGGAAGTGGCACACTCTCAATCTGGTTAAGAGCCCCTAGCCCATTGCTCTCCACACTCAGACCCACACTAACCATGCACTGCGAGGAACAGACAATTCAGAAATGTCCCAGTGCAATCTCCTATAAAATGAATGTCACTCTGGAAACATCCAAGTGTGTATAGTAGTACCCTTCCAACACCCTTTCTTCTTCTTCCCAAACACCATAAAAAAAAACACCACAAAAGGAATGAATGAATCTAAGCTACTTAAAAATCATAACAAATGTCCAATGATAACTACAAATTTAAATGAGAAAAAAATGTAAAATTCTCATAGTTTTGTAACTTGTCCAAATTCTACATTCAAAAAAGGATGGGCCTCAGGAAAAAAAAAAAAATAAAAGCATAGCCCTCTTTGAAAGTCTCAATTCTTAGACTACCTTATTATCATAAATGTGCCTTGAAAGGTGAGAGAAAAATCCATTTTTACCTCACATTCTGAATATTTTCATACACATATTTAAAATAAAAATCATTACTGCTGCATCACAAGTTACTGGGCTTTTCACCCTAATATCTATTATGATGACAATGTATTTAATTACATAAATAAAAATGAGCATGGATTTACTATCTGTATACAAACAAGTTACGTATAAAGAAAAATAAATACAGAGGAACAGGACTGGACCTAGAGGTACTGAGAACTTGACACAATGAGCAAAGGAACCATGCAGCTCCCTCCATTGACATCGTAAAGTTGCCACATTTTCTGGGCTCTCTTTTGAATTAATGTGGCATCTGTTCCAAGTACAGCATGCTAACATTTTACGAAAAGATATTTTCATTCTACATTTGTATGTGGTTTGCTTTTGATTTGAACTCCTGTTTTATTTCAGTGGTCATTATTTCTTTATCCCAAGTTGTCCATTTGGCATTCCTAATCTATCTCCCCTGTGCACAAAAAGGGTGGGGAACCATCAGTTTAAAACCCTCTAACAGCAATAATTACAATATGCTTTGCATATAGATTAAATAAAGAAAATAAGCAGCACAAAGATTTTTGTAGGCTTTTTAGTATCAGGTCCTGATAAGTTAACAGCATCTGTTCNGGGAGGGGGGTGGGGGGGGAAGGAGAGGAGAGAAATAAACAAATACTAAATAGAATAATTCAAGTTACAAAGTTTGGTCTTCATGAAATGATGATTTCAATAATTTGCACATATCCAACTCTATCGAACGAGAACTGCTTTTTAAGACATCCTCAAAAATGCTGCAGCAACAAGCCAAATACAACCACTTGTACTTAACATGCATGCTGCATACTCCACAATGTTACGTCATATCAGGCACAGAGAAGACGCTTACCAAGCTATCCTGTGTTCTATAAACTGCCTAACAACAACAGAAAAAGGCACTGCCATCTCTATAGTAGGGAGTAAGAGCTGTCAAGGTAGGCAGCCTCTTCCCTTTGGTCAACTAGAAGAAAACAAATAAGCCTTATATTTCTGTCTTTTAAGCTCACCTCTCCCAAGGCCTTTACTCTCAATCTTTCAGCCTTTCTCAGAAAGAAAGGCTGTTTCTTTAAAATTAAAAAGCTACAAAAGATCACTCCAACTTAAAAGCCCCACACCTTGTGCCAACTGTCCTCCAGGTATCCCCACGGCTGCCTCTTCTATAGAAGAATGGCCTTTCTGGAGCACTGGTCACCACGTGGGTGCACCCACTTTGGACAAGGAAGGGGGCCATAGAAGGAATTATTACAACTTACATACATATATATGTGTATATATGTATATATATTTTTTTTTTGAGAAAGCATGTTCTAGTATGGGGAGGGGGCGGAGGGAGGGAGGAGGTAGAGGGTGACAGAGAAAGACAGAGAGAAAGACAGAGAGAGAGAGAGAGGAGTGAACCTTAAGCAGACTCCCCGCTCAGACCAGAGCCCCACTGGGCTCAATCCCACCACCCTAGGATCATGACCTGAACCGAAATCAAGAATCAGACACTCAACGGACAGAGCCACCCAGGCACCCCAATAACAGCCTTTTTAAAATTTCAGCTTTCCTGTATGTTTTATAACATACATAAAACACTAGTTCAGAAAATTACATATAAATATACATTTACTGGTAGCCGTAATTTTTTAAAGTCTGGAGACAAGAGGCTACAAGGCCAAAAGTAAGAAAGGAAAATTAGGTTCTGCCATGAACTTACTCGCATTCTTGTTTCTGCCTCAGTTTGACCATCCATGACATGAACTGGGTCCTCTGTACAGTTAGAAGACTATTTTGAGAAATAATAAAATACTTTCTAGGGCATGGTCTGAGCCACACAAAATGAAAAGCACATATGAATGCTACCAATAAGAAAACTCTTAATTGGCTTGCTAAAACTGACTATACTGTAGTTTAAATAAACTGCTACGCCTGGGACCTCTGGGTGGCTCAGTGGATTAACCACCCAACTCTTGGTATTGGCTCAAGTCATGATTTCACAGTTTTGTGGGTTCAAGGGCCACATCAGGCTCTGGGCTGAGAGCATGGAGCCTGCTTAAGATTCTCTCTCCCTCTCTCTACCCTTCTCCTACTCACACTATCTCTGTCTCTCTCAAATAAAATAAAATAAAACTTTAAAAATAAATAAATAAATAAACTACTATGCCCTAGCAGATCCAATTCTTAGAATTTTAAAGCCAGGCTTCAGCAATTCACTGAATAGGAGTCTAAAGAAGCATGAAGGCACCTTAGACACCAGGAGTGCATTCTAGGACTAGGCAGTCTTTTTTTTTTTCCCCAAAAACCTTTTATAATTAAAAATTTATTACCTATGAAATAAAATGTTTTAATTTAAAAATTACAAAGGTGAATTATAACTAATAACCTTAGCACCAAGATAAAACTCTCAAAGCCTTAATGTACATTATAAGGCCTTGACTATGTCACAATAACACACAATATGTGTTATTTTACACAATGCCAGAAAAATAAATGACACTCAAATAATTTATCTTTTTCTTTTTTTGTTGTTTTGAAAAATAGTGAGTTATCAGTATAGCATTTGGTAGTGGTTAAGTGAGTAGGGATGGGAATGGGGGTAAGGTCAGCCAACACTGTTCACATAAAGATGAGAGTACCAGAACTAATTCCTATGCAGGATATCTATCTATATGCCAATTAAGCGGTACTGGTTTGAGTTTCCATTAATTAAAATATTACAATTATTTCCTCAGCCTTAAAATACTATTCTAATTTGTAAATGTTGAATAAATATATCCTAACAACCAAGAAGAGAGCCCACCAGTTTAAAATAAAAGTTATGTGAAACCATAATTGATCTTTTTATAAATAGTAGCTACCAGAATAAACTAGCAGAACTTAATTCTGAAATGATGTCTCCTAAATTACTTGCACAGGACAGAAAACAGTGTTGTCATTTTAAATTGGTTAACGTTTTTTAAAGTTTTAAAAATAACAATGACCATCTCTAAGGCATTAGGCACAAGAAAAAGAACTTAAAATGCTTTTTGCCCCAAAGGTAATCATCAATCTAGAGTGCAGGTTTATAACCTTAACATATAAATCTTACCTCTCTCCTTCCAACCTCACTCCCACTTCCTAATGAGCCTTTTATTTTTTCAAAAACAAGTTTTTTAAATAGCCACTTGGAAAAAAGTAAACTTCTGGACAGTATCACAGTATAATTCTATTTATTTTTGAAATGGATATATACAGTACATATTTAAAACACAAGAAAATTTAGAAGTAGAAGTGGATGATTTTAATGTTCTACTTTTTAATATCTATATGGCTAGAATTGCTCAGATGCACTGCCTTTATAATGTCTTAAAAGAAAGGACATTTCTCATCAAACTCTCTAAAACTCTGACAGTTACCTAAGGACTAATTAAAATAACAAATGTAGTATATTTGCACTTGCTAAGAAAATGTATAAAATAACCTACCATGCTAAGTGCCCAAATTCCAACCTTAAGAAAGAGATCTCCATCCCACTCCATGCTAGGCACCGTGCTTCACAACTGGCATTCGGTGATGAACAAGATAGGCACCATCTCAAACGCTTCATTTCCACTCCACCCTAAAGCTTACGATTTCTAAAATACTCAATCTAAACCAACCAAAACCAACACGAAACACTCTCAAAATGATACATCATAGGTGTGGCCATTTCAGTAAATTAAAAATTTCTTTAGTAATTCATTTTCTAGTTTTCTTACAGGAATTATTACATAGTTTAGTATAATATTATGAACACTTGAGAGGTTCTGGAACCAAACCTGGGCTTAAAATTAGATTGTAGCATTTGCTGCACCTATGTGATCCCAGGGAGGCTTTCATTTCCTCATCTATAAAATGGGGGTAGGATAATAATAGTAAATCATCAGAATACTGCTGTGAGGATTACAATTAAATGAGATTCTATATGTAAATAGGCTTAGCACTATACATAGTAAGTACTCAGTATACGTTAAACCATTATTATTGTTGTTGTTATTAAGACAATAGACAACCCTACACTATAAGAACCATTCACAACTTGCCAGTCTTATATCACTGCTACTTTTCCAAGAACAAATATATTTGTGTAAGTTTGTATATTAACACATAAAAGTACTTTTCAATATAAAAGCCCGTAACTGAAAGGTTTTTTTTAAATGTTTTTTTTAATTTATTTTTGAGAGAGAGAGAGACAGCGTGAGCAGGGGAGGGGCAGAGGGAGAGGGAGACACAGAATCTGAAGTAGGCTCCAGGCTCCGAGCTAGCTGTCAGCACACAGCCTGATGCGGGGCTCAAACCCCACGAGTCGTGAGATCATGACCCAAGCCAAAGTCGGACGCTTAACCCACTGAGCCACCCAGGCACCCCTGAAAGTTTTTATTACCATAATAACACACCAGTATATTTATGATATTTATATATATTATATAAATACACACAAATGCATCAGGGCACACTGTCAAGAACTATGCTATAAACACATTAAGAACTAGTCTGCTGGGGCGTCTAGGTGGCTCAGTCCGTTAAGTGTCCGACTTTGGCTCAGGTCATGATCTCGCGGTTTGTGGGTTCAAGCCCCACATCAGGTTCTGTGCTGGTAGCTCAGAGCCTGGAACCTGTCTCAGATTCTGTGTCTCGCTCTCTCTCTGTCCCTCCCCTGCTCATGCTCTGTCTTTCTCTGTCTCAAAAATAAAATAAGCTATAAAAAAAATCAAAAAAAAAAAAAGAACTTGTCTGTTGGCCATGGGCAGGGGGGTATTCAGATGATTCTAACTCATATACGTAAATTTTAAAAACTATTAGCATTGTTAACATGACATAGACAAATATCTTAAAATCCAGGCATCTATTAGTGATTAAAAACTCAATTTATATATACTACTTTAGTCTATAAAGTACATTCAGGAGTATTATCTCACCCAGTCCTTTCAACAACATAATGAAGCAGGCTTTTACCATTACCCCCGTTTTACCACAGAGAAAACTAAGCTCAGCAAAGCTGAATTTCCCAAGAGCACACTAGTAGTGACAGGACTGATCTTAAAAGCCAAGGCCTCTGACATCATCACAGTTGTTTCAGTTCCATTGGCCTGGGATATCTCATTAAAAAAAGACAGAAAATTGTGCTCAATACTTTAGGTGTGTCAGAGGCCTCCACAGGGCTTACACACGGCTGCCCAGTTTTACTCTCCTTATTTCCAACTTCAGTATTTCAAAAATTACACGCGTGTGGGGGGAGATGGGCATGGAGGAGGACACCTGTGGGGATGAGCACTGGGTGTTATATGGAAACCAATTTGACAATAAACTATTTGTATAAAAAAACAAAAAAACAAAAATTACACGCGTGTAATTATAAAACGTAGATAAGGAGAATTCATCCAAATCTGATCTTTCTTTCCTGCACTGGTCAATTAATACTAGAGATGATTTTACCCCGTATACTTAGCCTTTTGTATTTCACTTCTTTGTAACCACTGAAATTTATTTCATTTTAATGTTAGGTCTTAAAAAGTCAAGTTAATAGAAAATAAATAAAACCACTCATATTATGGAAGCATATCGGATCAAATTCCACAAATTTTCAACACATCTAAAGAATCTATTTAATGTCTAACATACAAATATTAACAAATTTCATTTCGTATTTATGAGAGAAAAAAAGGTTAGTTCTATTGTAGTGGGCTGGTTTGCTGTTTAAACAAGTACTTAAATAATTACTACTAAAGGCAGAATTTTCTTAAATAAACACAGCAGCCCTCACCAATAATATTCCATGAACTCTATTCAAGCTGGAAAAAGCCGGAATAGATACTAGCCAGGCAGGTAAGAAAGCCACTATCTGGATTCTGTATACCCTCAAACTTAAGCACATACATCACAACTTATGCTTACATTTTGCAATATTCCCAGATGTCCCTTTCCCTTCTCAAAAAGCTAAAAGAGACTAGCCATGGAGATAAAAATATCCTACAAGTTCAAGAGCCTAAAAGAAGTTAGTGTCCTAAAAGAGAAAAAGAATGTAAAGACTTATGATTTTTTTGAACCTAACATTTTAAGTACAACCCACAGACCTGAAACTACATTTTCTTTCTGGGGCTGCTCACTGGCCTCCAATACATCAATCCTGTAACACCGTGAACTGTGGTGATAGATTGGTTCATGCTTCTAAACACAACAGAATTTTCCCAAGGTTACATACACTGTGACGTGAGGAACATTTTTGCAGTTTCTTATTTTCATTAATCAAACTAGTTTGGATATTTTACCAGGGCAAACATTATGAGTGAAGAAATTTTCATTATCTTTTGAATTTTCCAAAGTCAACCAAGGGCTGTGGTACAGTGACAAAGAGCTGAATCCTGGTCAAAATTCTGCCACTGGCCGGTGGTCTGACTTCAGGCATGTATCACTTAGGGAGAAACTGAGGTACAAAGACATTTTATGTACAGCAAAAAATTCTAAGGAATTGCCACATCATTACCATAGGACAAAAATCTCAAGGTCTTATCAGAAACAGGTTAGGCTTCTAATCAAATAATAATGTAAAGAGAGAGGGAAAAATGTGGAGCACGCTATTTATTTAATAACAAGAACCACTACTACTACTGCTGCTGCTGCTAATTCTAAACATTTACTGAGGCTTTATTATGTATGTGCCAGGCACTGTGCCAAACACTTTCACAGATTTTAACATTTAATCCCTGCAACCACATTCTGATATTCATTAATAAAGAATCAGAATTTTAAAGAACAGAAAGAATAGAAACTTAAACTTCACAACTGAAAATATAAACAAATTATTAAAAAAACCTTACCTTTTTCTCTTTCAGACTACAACTTTGAGTATTAAATTTACACTAAAACTACATTAACTTTCAGGAATCTGTCTTCCATTTAAAAAATACCAAGATTCAAGGGGTGCCTGGGTGGCGTAGCCAGACTGATGTAGGCGTCACACTCGATCTCAGCTCCGGTCATGATCTTGCAGTTTGTGTTTGAGCCCCAGATGGGGCTCTCCGCTGATGGTGTGGAGCCTGCTTGGGATTCTGTCTTTCCTTCTCTCTGCCCCTCCCCCACTTGTGTGTGCATGGAAATAAATACAAAAAATTTTTAAATAAAAAAAATACTGTTTCAAGATGTTGATAATTATGACAGAGTAATTTAAAAACCCTCTGAACTTAAATACAGGCACTGAATAACTGATCCCACTCAAAGGAAAGAGAACAGCATATGTACCGGGCCCTAATAAGGTCCTAATGCACTCTATATGCCGTAATTGTAAAGTGATCTAGCACCACAGAGAAATAAATATTTACAATTGCCAAGTTTTAAATATATAAACACACACATATATACACATGTATCAGTTATTTTATATGTAAATCTTTTAGCAGCTGATAAAAAAACAACAAACTAATCCAAGATAAACTAAAACAGTAGGGAGTTTCTGAAGACTCACTTTAGAATAACAGCACCATGATAATTATAATATTAGCAATCAAATTTTACTTAGCAGAAAGTTTAGAGAGGCTTGGGAAGCTGTTTGTATAAAATGGAGTAGACAAGAGGGAAGGGTTCTCTGTGCTGTTTAAATCAACTACAGGTCCCAGCATGCAATGCTCTAATCCGAAGTTAAGCAAAAACCCGAAATGCATCCTGGGACTTGTAGTAAGTAAATCACTTCACTCTATCACTGTTAAGTTTCAAGAAAGTCTGAACTATCTTAAGCACAATTTGACACGATCTTATTATCAGGGCCTAGTCAAACTCAGATCTAACTTCTTTGCTCTCTGCTCTGGCAGTTTCTTTAGCACATATTGGAAAAAGTATCAATATTTAGATCAACATTTTCACATTAGAAAAACCTGCAGGATAAGCATATAAAAGAAATGCCTGAAAAGCAAAAAAGTCAACAATTTAAAATTTTAAAATTATTTTTAAAACCCCGATTTTTAAAGCCATTTTTTTAAAAAGCTTGGCTGGATCAGTTTCAAAGCTCTCTATTCCTCTCCCCCAAAAAAGTTTTAATTGCTTTATCAGGTTTTCTCTAACAGTTTTCAAGTTACATTTTATAAATAATTTTTCTCACAGAAAATTCTCATACAAAAACATTTACCATACTCCAATAATGCACACTAGGAAATATATTCTTATAGTAATACATACACATAACACAATCACACACACAAAAACAATAATACTTAAGTTTCCCTTTTGTCAAATCCTTACTCAGTATTTTTGGCCTCCACTTCTAGCCCCACATTTCACACACACGTTTCCAGAAAAAACACTTAGGAAAAAAAATATTCCAAGTACAGATTCGTTTCTCTCATCCACTGACCTCTTCTAAAAACACAAAAGATTTTTCTTAACTATCAATAACATGTCCAAACCCAAAGAGGTAACTTTGAGCCATCATTTATGTATTTACAGTTTCTATACACACCCCTATTTTCTGCAAGACTGAGGAAGGAGGCTGGGAAAGAACTAAGTGCAATCTGCATCAGGAGGCCTAACACAGGTGGTGGGTTATTTTCAGGCAACAGCACCTTCACAAACATGCTGTGGAATACAGTCCAAGAAATTCCTAACAAGGAAAAAAGATAAGCTGGCACACAAATTTAACACAATCCAGCTAAAAATCACCTGCAACACATGTTACTACATTTCACCATAAAAGTGACAGGCTACTACAGGATCTGAAGCTTCATCAATACAACATACTGTCCATAAGGCCAGAGATAGCAGTTGCCATGGTTACTATCACCCACTTTTATCAGGAAATTATTGTCATTACTCTGAAGTTTTGGTACTTATTTAAAAATCTAAAAAAAAAAAACAGTCTAGGGTTTGAGTGTTAATTGAGTGAAAGAATCAACTACTGTTTGATTTCTAAGTATGCTGCTTTAGAGATGCACATGGTTAACAATACTTGGATCTGCAGCAGGAAAAAATCAATTCCTTTCTGCTGCTCCTTCTCCTCAAGTACTGACAGTTTGTATTCTCAATGCAGCCAAAACAATAAAACAAAACCCATCTTTTTGGCTTCTGTGTTTAAGTTATTTTTTGTCCCCTAGGCCCAGAGAGTCAAAATAAAGCCTAGATCACCAACCTGTTAGGCCCCATCCCCTTTCTATCTCCATATGACCAATTCACTTGTCTATTTACAAAAAACTGAAAACATTGATGATTCCAAAACATAGCAAAGGATAGTTTCCTTCAACATAGACTCGTTATTTTTTTTATTTCTTAAAACAGGGGTAGGCCTTGCAATGTATTGAAGGGAGAGAAATGGAGGGGTATTCAAACGGCCACACAAGTGTCTAGTGTGTGAAAGTTGCTACAGAAAGCCCAAAGGTTGACTGAATCTCACAGATCATCTCTAAAAGGGGAGTTCACCACCAGCCCCAGTTTAACACTGAACTAACTAATAGGCCGGTAAATTAAAAGTTATTCTTAAACATCTATTTCAGCATTCTCACAAAAGATAACTCCAGAAATTTAATACACAAATAAGAATTATAGGAAAGCCTAGAAAATAGCGAGCCACATATACACACCAACAAGAAGATATATGCTATTTAAGAATTATCTACAATAAATTTAAAACAGCGTTAGCATATTACCTCCTTAAAAAATAATCTCAAAGCAGCAAAAATAGACACCTGCTAAAGTTAAAGTGATCAAAATATATTGCTATGCTCCTAAAGAATACTTACGGCCTACATGTACAAAAAGTTCCTGAGAAGTCAACAAAAATCATGACTATTTCCCAAGACAAATAAACACAAAGATTCAAACATATTTCAAGAAATCAAGGCTGAATATAGATATGAAGGGTTTCTGTCAAAGGTTAGAGACCTAAAACTTTAATCCCTTCCTTTTCTCCCTTTGAATAGCAACTAAATACAAAAGCCTTCGGCAATAAAATACTAAGAATACAAAATTTAAAAGCACGTTACCATAACCTTCAGTATTTCCTTTAAAAAAAAAAAAAACTTTAGTATTCACTGTCCGTAGGACGAAAAAGTTACCCTGAGAGGTTTCATTTTTATCTAAACAGTCAAAATGTTTTTCTCCCTTCACAGAGAAAAAAGTTCCTAGATTTAATTTCTAATTAAAGAGGCTATTTCATAAAGAGCAGTCACTTCTAAAATTTAAGATACTAAACCTTTTGATATGCTCATAAACACCGGGACTCCCAATTATCTCTATTTTATTTTATTTTAGTACAAATTTGTGAGCAGAGTCTATTAAAAAAGCCACAAATCAAGGCTCTGAGTTTTAAACTTTTGGGTTATTTTTACACAAAAAAATATTTCAGTGCACTCCTCTAGATTTGAGTAGTCATTTCCTCATGCATCCCTCTGAAACAGACAAAATAATATACGCACATACCTAATACTAATACATACAGATATACATCTTTTTCACTTTAAAACAAGCTTGAAAGCTTTAGTTGGTAAGAATTTCTCAGAAAGTTAGCAGAATCCCTCAAAACAATCAAAACCTTAACTGTGACATCTGTTACCCTGTGTGTTAATGAGAGTCTATAGAAGAATCCAGGAACTTAAATATTCACTAAAATCAACTACTATCACATCAATGAAAAAAAGAAGAAGAATGTTAATGGAGGATACATATCTCACAGGATCTACAAAAAGAAAAATGATCTTTTTTTTTAATTATGAGAAACTGCCTCCGCAGCATTTTCTTAACAAAGCTTCAAAACTGTAACAAAGAGCTTTTTGGAAACCACAGTAGCATTTGAAAAAATTTTCATAAAGTGTTGGGGGTACACTTTTAATGTGCTTGCTCATTTCCAAATGATGTGGATAAAGTTAACATTTTAAAAACAGAAGTTTCTGTCCATGTATTAATTAGTTACCCATCTCAACATCTGCATGCCTTCTGACAATTTACAAAGAACTTCTACATGTATTATCTCATTTGATCTTACTGAGAAAAAAGTACAGTATTATGCCTAGAAAACCGACAAAATGCAAAGCAGGTTCATCAAATTTTCTGCACATTTCTAACTTTCTAAAACTTTGATATAAAACTTTGCAAGCCACCACTGTAGCATATTTCCAGGGATAAATCAATTCACCTAACACTGATAGAGTTTCAAAGGAGCATGTGCTGTAGATGCTATGAAACTTTCATCTTTATGCAGTTATTGTTACTAACGGACATATCAGCAATGATATATCAGAGACATAACTTTACTTATAGCTCAAGAATCTCTTTGGAGACCCAACTCAAAGACATCAACCATATGTATTTATAAAGCTGTGCCTAAGAATTTATCTATTAGGCTCACTGTCCATAGATGTGAGAGACATAAACACAAAAAATTAAATTTTTTTCCATATAGTATCTCCCTTTTGAGAATCTCAAGTACTCTATCCTATTTGTATTAATATTATAGGGATGACACAAAAACCTAAAGCCCCAAGTCATACCAACTTCTTTTGTTTATAGCCATTGCACATAATCTGTTCACGTATGTGTCCAGCACTCCACTCACCAATACA
Source organism: Crocuta crocuta (assembly GCF_008692635.1). Lineage (NCBI taxonomy): Eukaryota > Metazoa > Chordata > Mammalia > Carnivora > Hyaenidae > Crocuta > Crocuta crocuta. The sequence continues at coordinate 1,992,244 of NW_027530521.1, read as the reverse complement.
AGACTAACTGATCATCAAAATAATTCTAAGAGCACTCTGTACCTAAGCGTGGCATTAAGCTATCCACAATAACAAAGCCACTTTGCATAATATTATAAGCAGGTAAAAAACAACAATTTCAGTATCAAATTGAAACAGTTTATTAATGGACTTTTAAATGGACTTACTCAAAGTTCTTCCTGGAACTTTAAGGTGTTAATCTTGTTGCTTAGCTGAAGTTAATAGAGCTATAATAAGTAGCAAGACCCTCAGAATTCAGAGATTTGCTCTATCTTGCGGTAGCACCTCCTGCTGGACAGCATTTAGAGTTCTTCATGTAAGCAGAAGAAGAGTATTTTTGAGGCAGCTTCTCCCAGATGACTGAATGGGGAGAAGGATGGACCCTTCAAAGCTAAAAGAAATAGGGCCCCGTCTATCACTTATACCTCTTAAAAAGAAAATCTAGCATAGGTACGACTCTTTTTAATCTATCACTATTCTGGTTCCATAAAGACCTGCCTGAAGTCCAAAGTGCAACATGCTTAAATAAAGCTTCCAAAATTATCTGAAAACTACCTTTAAAAGCCTTCAAAATCACTCAAGCAAAAGACTTTATTACGGCCAGTCAAGCAATGACAGTCATATTGCAAATACCATTACGTTAACAAAAGCAAAATTCTGACATAAAAAAAAAAAAAGCCCTGGAATATTTTTAACATATTAGCCAGAAGTTTGTGTTTTGAGAGTTTTCTGCACTATTACTATGCTCCTTTTAAGGACAGTTGTCTATCTACACAACTTTTAAGTACAGAAATTTTTTGAAACAAGAGTATGACTGCACACAAAAATTTCCTCGCTGCCATTAAGAAGTATGTCTTGATATTTTAAAATGTATTCTGCAGACATTTTAAGTACCCCCTAATAAGCTAGTATTAAGCCCACAATGTAGAGTCCACATACAAGTGAAGACAGAAATAAAGAATAGAAAGAAACTTACCAAAATCAAAATGAATAATAGTATTTCCAGTAAAAAATGTAGTAACAGTTTCCTACAATGCTGTGAAACCAAGTAAATTGTGAAACTTAAGAAAAAAGGGGGGGAGGGGGCTACTCTTCAAAAACCAAAAGCAAAACTGACCTATTTATTTCCAGTGCCCAAATGTGAGACAACACCAGATGTAAACAAAACAACATAAACACTGAAAAGTACACTTAGATGTCTTAGCCCCAATTTCAGTTCCTTACCAGGCCCTCAATAAAGCCAGAGACGTTCATGAGTATCCTCTCTAAAAGAGATATTCTAGCTCCCTGCCCTAAAGAACTCCTATAAAGTGTGTCTATGAAAAGGCTTCCTTCCTAGAGTGCACAGCTGCTTTAAAAAAAAGAAAAGAAAAGAAAAAACTTTCACCAACCCAAATTAATCTGATTCTAATATTCAGCTATCAATTATTAATACAGGAATGTTCTCCCTTTAACGTCCCCAGCTAAAACATCTACATTCCTGACACCTACTATGAACAAAAAATGCACCGCTTACACCCCAGCTATGGGGCAAATCTCTGAAATCCAAAACACAGCCACAAAGTTCACTGTCAAGGCCAATGCTGAGGCCCACACACGCCCGGACCTCAACTCACATCTGAAATTCCAGAAAGCCACACTTGCAGACATCATTTAAAAACAACACAATGTGGACGTGCAGAGTGAGATCCTCTACTTCAAGACCTAAACAAAGAATATTTCAACATATGCCCTGAATATGATGACACCGGATTCACCAATGAAAATAAAACCTGCCTACCATAAGCAGCCCTACCCTCATCTCAACAACTCAACTACTTAGAAATCACTCTCAGCACATCTGCACCCTACAACCGGCGTGTGGCCTTCTCCGGGGGTGCAAGCCACAGACAAAGTTGAAACGAGACATTCTTCCCCTGATGCCCAATCTCGATATCAACCCCTCCCCTACCAGGGCCACCTTGCTGCTACCCACCATAGCGAACGTGGTCAGGGGAAAAAAAGAAATCCTAACAGCACCGCTCAGCAGAATAAAGAGACCAAAGAGAGGATGACGAGAAGTGTTGGGAACTGCGTGCACGACGGGGCTGGACCAAACGGAAAGAGTCCCACTCCGCGCGCCCCTCCCCCCGGCGGGGGCGCGGGCGGGGGAGGGGCGGCCGCNCCGCTTCGGCCCAGCACTCTGCGCCCAGGCTCCCGAGGCTGCTCATAAACTTACTTCCAATTTATCCTGGGGAGGGGTGGAGGGCAGAGGGAAGGAAGGGGGAGACAAGGTTTTTCCATTGTCTTTTTTTAGGGGGGGAGGAATAGGAAGGGCACGCAGGGGGGCGCCNAGACAAACAGCAGAGAGAAGACAGAGACGGGGAGAGGGGGAGAGGGGGAAGGGGGGAGGGAGGGGAAAGAGAGCTACTCAAGAAAAAAAGAGAGTGAGGAGAAGAGAGAATGGAAAAGCTGGGATACTGCACCCTCCTGCTGCTGGCTGGCTGTCCCCCCTGGCAGCTGGAGGCAGGAACTCTGAGCAGTAGAAGCAGGAGGAGGAGGAGGAGGGAACTCTTCTTCATGGGGAGGGAGGGAAGAAGCTGGAGCTGCTGCTGCTGCTTCTGCTGCTGCTCTGGGCCTCTCGCACTTTTTAGATATTAGTGTGTTAAGATGGTAGGTTGTTCCCTTCTCCCTCCTCCTCCTCCTCCTCTCCTCTCCCTCACTCACTCTCTCTCTCTCCCTCTCTCTCTCTCTCTCTCTCTCTGGGCTGTTTCTTTCCTCCTCTTCCCCAGGCAAGGGGGGGTGGGAAGGAGGGGGTGGGGGGAGGAAGTGGATCCACTTCCTCCTCCTGGAGAGACACACACAGGCCCCGGGCCGGAATAGGGGTGGGGGGGAATCAGAGCAGCAGGAGAGAAACTGTGGGAGACAAACAAGCCCAACTCTTCATCCTCCTCCTCCTCCTCTCAGCNGGAGGAACTGGATCCTCCTCCTCCTCCTGGAGAGACACACACAGGCCCCGGGCCGGAATAGGGGTGGGGGGGAATCAGAGCAGCAGGAGAGAAACTGTGGGAGACAAACAAGCCCAACTCTNACCTCCGCGGCCCGAGCCCAACTCCCCCCTCCCGCCGGCAGGAGCTGCAAAGGGCTCCGGAGCGGCCCCAACTCCCTCTAGTGCAACAGCAGTTTTAAGGGGGGAAAAAAGCCGCGAGGGCAGGAGCGAAGGGAAGCAATGGGGAAGCACTGCAATGGGGGAGCGTGGTCCAGGCAACAGGAGAAAGATGCAACCTCAAGTCGAATGCAACATGCAATCCCCGGCCGCCGCTCGCCCGCTCCCTCCCCTCGCCACCCCGCCCCCTTTCCAAATAACTACCCTTGAACCACTTTATTAGCCACACTTAGTCCCACACTCGCGTCAGGGAGGGGCGGGGGACGGGGTCCTTCCCTCACCTTTATTTATTGCTGCTTTCTCCCCCCTCTCCATGTTTTTTATTCTTAAGTTCTTTTGTTCTAAGGGGGATGATGGCATTTACTTTTCTGCTTTGTGTAGCAGGGCAATCACTGGGAATCGGCCACGTATAATCCGGCGGTTTGTCATATTTTATTAGTGAAAGTATTTTATGCCTATTCTACCTCCAAGGAATGTAAAATGGAGAACTGCAGGGAGGAAAAAAAAAAAAAAAAAACATCAGAGGAATTTTTGTTTTGAGAGCTTTCTTGGCAGGGAGGGGAGGGCCCCCTCTTTTTTTGTTGGGGGTTTATTTAGATTTTCAAATCGATAGTTTTCAACTTAAAGCTTGATGTTTTTGTATGGATATACTACTAGATTCTAAAATAACCCCCAGCCACAATAAAGGAAAGAAAGTCCAGAATCCTAGATTAAAGGAAAAAATCCCTACTGGACAGTGATATTATCTGGTCTGTGCAGCACGATGGACTTAACATACTGTTGGCCTTCGAATGTTAAATAACAATAAACCCCAGCCTCAACTGAATACAAATAGGGGGTGGGAGTGGTTTTGTTTTTAAGGCTCAGCACTTTTGTAGCATCTGCCACTACGCATTTTCCAGGCATTGATTAGCCATGCAAGTCCCATAGGCATGAAGTCCAGTTTTTGCAGATAAAGAGCAACAGTGGTGAGATGATTTGCCCAAAGTCAAAGTGAGTCATTGACAGAACCAGAAATAGCCTTAGACTCTGTTTGTTACTAGTCACATCTTTCCCATTAAATAGTATTTCCTCCAAGAAATAAATAGTATTTAAAAATAAATAGACGTTCTTTACCTTGTTATGCATTTCCACCAGAGGTGCTTTGAGATCCTTGGGTATGAAGGTGGTGTTTTCTTACTTCTGTGACCTGCAAAATTAAGTTGAGTTTCTCAAGAAAAAAAATTTTTTTTAATTCTGATTTCTTAAAGCTTAGGAAAAATATGGGCTTTCTTTTACATGTGTAAGCCATTTAGTACTCTGAGCTTTATATTTAAAAAAAAAAAATTCACAGTGTGTAAGAGTTTGGGAAAGCAAATGAAAATCCCTATAAATGATTCAAGAAGCCTGGATGAACTCATAATGTTGTGAAACTGAACCCATAACACAGTCAAGATGAATAACGGAAGGACAAGTTGGGTAGTGAGACCCAGCTTTGCCACCTAGAGATAACTCTAATGTATTTAAAAGATGAATTAAGTCAGGGCCTTTCAAACTGGACCAACCAGGCACTGGAACCACAACCTAATGGGGTCATTTCAAATCAGCCCAGGCTGTCAAAAAAAATTTTTTTTTAGGGCAAGACCGCTTTAGTGTTCTTTCTGGAAAAAAAAGTTAAAAATGTTTCCGAATTTCATAGAAAAAATTTAGAAACTCACATGGTGCCTGAGTGTGTAAATGGTACAGAAGAGGAGCCAGTAAACTTTTCTCTGTAAAAGCCCAAATCATAAATATCTTAGACTGCAGACCATGGAGTCTTGGTCACAACTTCTCAGCTCTATGCACAAAAGCAGCCATAGAAAATATGTAAACATATGAGCCTGGCTGTGTTCTAATAAAGCTTTTATTTATGGGCCTTGACATTGGAATTTCATGTACTTTTCTTGTGTCACAAAGTATTCTTTTAATTTTTTCAACCATTGAAGAAAAATGTTAAGGCATTTTTAGCTTCGGGCTAAGCCAAGGGGGTGAGCAGGATGGCCCACGGGCTGTGTTTTACCAACCCTGGCTTGAGAAGACTAAAGGTGACAAACATTAAGATGTTTGTTTATCAATCAAACATCACTGTCATACAAAATCATGTTTTAGATATTTACATTTAATTAAAATATTTTAACCAATTGTCTTAACACTCCTATAACTATCAAACTCTATGGAAAGGAAGAGCTGTGATTCACTGATAGATAATGTTTCCATTTACATACTCTCTCCCTTTCTAATATGGTGTGCAGAGGAACCAAGCTGACCCACATTCAGGCACCAGGATAGTACCACTCCTTTCCAACTAAGACACCTTGGGCAAGTTACTTCACCTTTCAAATCCTCAGTTTTCTTAGTCTTGTAGAACGCAACGGCGTCATTTATTTTGTAGGGTTGTTGAGAAGAAGGAATAAAATAATTCATGTGAAGTGCTTGGTACAATGCCTGGTACATGGGACTGGATAATACATGCTTTCCCTTTGCCCTCAAATTCATTTCCTGAGCTAACATACCTCTGCAGTAAGTGAATGCTTCCCAATATCTTGTCAGCGCAGATGTGGGCTATGAAGTCCACGGATTCTTGGGTGAGTCAAGGTTATGGAGTCGCTATTTTTTGTGATACATTTTGATGGGACTTTCTCAGTTTCTTAGCATGCCAGTCATGGGCACTTGATAGACACACACTAGCTATATGGCCTTAGACAGATACTTAAGCCTTCTGCACCTTGGTGTTTCTCAAGCACAAATTAAAGACAATCCTGGTTGGATTTTTGAAAGGGTTATGTAGCATAAATACTAAAGAAAAAAAGGCTAACAGTGAGTATAAGTTAGTGAAAAATCTGAGAAATAAGCTGAAAATGGAAAGTTTGCTTTCAGAAGCTCCTTTGAAGTAAATCATTCAACTTCTGGACACCAATGACATAATAATAATAGCAGGTGCACAGTAACTTAGAATCTTTCCTAAAACCTGTTTACTCCCCCAATAGCCATCAAAACCCTGTTGAGCAAAAGTAAACTCAAATTTCGAGTGCTTTTAAATATTGGAGTACAGTTTTAAAATTTGTATTAAAAGTGGTCAAATCTACCTGTGATTTCTATATGTATTCCTGCCTTTCATTCCATGCTTCCAGAGGTCACCCAAACTCCAAGATTAGAAAAATAACTATAATTTTCTTCTTGTATTTTTATGGCTTCTATTTTTTACATTTACCTTGTTACCATGTTTATGTATATATATACATGTATATTACCATATATACATGGTAATAAGGTAATAATTATATATATTTGCTGTAAGAGAAAGGAGGTAGGAATCTAACTTTTGTTTGATAGAAAATGTTTAATATCGGGATTCTATTGGGTAATATAAAATGTCATTCAAAATGATAAAACAACCCCCTATGAGGACTATCAGCCTAATGCAGAGATACTGTAAATATAGGAAAAATAGAAGCTTATACTAATATTACACGGAGGTATTATGTGTTATAATACAAAACAAAGTTTCTTATAAATTTCTTATTTTACAGTTTTGTAATAGTAGAGTACACACTGTACCCGTGGATAGTAAGGTGTTTTGTGTTTGTATTTGTACATGATTGTTCCTGATGTTCTGATGGTATTTGAGAATATTTCAAACAAGGTAATGAAACGTCCCCCCAAAGGGCTAATTGAACAAGCTTTCTTTTTTTCTTTTTAATGTTTATTTATTTTTGAGAGAAAGAGAGAATGAACGGGGGTGGGGGCAGAGAGAAGGCGACAGAGAATCCAAAAGCGGGCTCCTAGATGACAGCACAGAGCCCACTGAGGGGCTCAAACTCAAGAATCAGGAGATCATGACCTGAGACAAAGCCTGATGCTTAACCGGCTGAGCCCCCCAGGCAAGTTTTCTTAGCCAACTCCCCTCGCCTGTCCTGTTCACTCAACTACTATCCTTTTTTTCTTAGATTGAAAAGTAACCCCCTTGTCTCTTAAAAGGTCACCCTAAAGGAGATTTCAACTGTCTGAAGGTCCTCCTTCATTGAGGCAGAGAGGTAACTATGAGAGTTCACCAGGTCTTCTTTTCTAATTCTTACTGGGCTGGAATAAATGAAAACCTGGCTTGTACCAACAAAGTGCTTAGATAAGTAGAGGAGACCTACCAATGTGATTTTTAAAGAATTATGACAGAAAATCCCCAGTGACTAGCAGAAGTTGAACGTATGTTCTTTCTCCCCACTGTCTCAGTGGTTTCCGATCTTTTAAAAATCTTCACTTTAACTACCTTGTGCACGCATTTACAGAAAGCCCAAATCATAATTGGAAATGGATCAGGTATAACTTGTAAATAAATAAATATTAGTGGATAAGCAGTTGGCTCTCTCGAGAATACCTTCAATTTCATTACTTCGCCATAATCTCCAAAGTCAACTGAATCCTAAGCAACATCAGGGGTGTGTGTATGTGTATGTGTGTTTAATAGAATTAACTAGACCAGAGCTCCTGAACCTTAGCACTATTGACATTTGGGGGCCAGATCATTTTTGTTGTGGGCAGCACTGTAGGATGTTGAAGCAGCATTCCTGGCCTCTACCTACTAGATGCCAATAGCATCTCCCCCACAGTGATGACAAGCAAAGATATCGCCAGACATTGCCAAATGTCCTGGGGACGGGGGGGAGGTGCTGGCGGGGAGGGCAGGGGGAAAGAAGGTAAAATTGCACCAGGGGTGGCAGGGGGCTTGGGGTGCAGGATGAAAACCTCTGAACTAGACCTGACACCAGGGACAAATTTAGATGTGTATTTGCATGTACGTGACTCTGCCTTCTACATAGAAGCAGATCCCCATTCTTTTCCAAAAGTAACTGATATAGAGCAGGGGGCCTAAGCTGGACCTGTTGTTAAAAACAAAAATGGTTGCAATTAGAACTGTAGAAACGCCTGCCTTGAAGCTGCCGAGCTGCTAAAAATATCACAGGAAGATCCTCCAAGACTGGAGATGTTAAAAGAATTTTATCATCTTATTATTTCCACCTTTAGATTATCCATTATCAACATAAATAAATTGCATTTTGGGCTTAAGCAATGATGTTATCTACTGGAAGACATTCCCAGATTTGGAGTCTGAGAACCGGAGCTTGGGTCTGAGCTCTGCAAATGTCTAGTTAATCACTTTATCTCTCCGGGTCTATTTCCTTGTCCAAAATGGGGAGAACAATAATACTTAATCCACTGGATTGCTGTGAGGGTCCAAGCTGTTAGCGAGAAGTAGCAGGGCTTATTCTTGAGGAATTCGGTACACAGAAACATACAGCCCTGGGTTGACTTTGAGCACACGGTGCACTATTACAAGCCACACTTTCCTTATGTGCAAAATGCAGAAATGATCATACGACTTCGTAGAGTTGTTATGGAGGTTGAATGAGATAACGTGTCCTATGTGCCCGGTAAATATTATTATTGGTCCTTGGTAAATTGCATCAAGTTGTACAAATACATTTTATTGTTACTCCTTTTCTGTGGGCATTAAAACCTGGAAATCTGAAAGACAAACCAATACACCTATATGAGTGAAACCCTGTTATAAATACGGAGCTTTCCAAATTCCAATCAAGTGAAAGCAGCATTAAACTATAGTGTGAAATCTTCCATCTTTCCTGTTAAATCAGTTAGGGCACAGGTTTGTTGCAATAACACAAGGTTCTCTTCCCCTTATCGAAATAATGTTCTAATAAGTTTTTTACAACCTCTGTATCACATAAAACACACAGGGTCAGGCATAGATAGCATGCCCAGCTAGCATAATGCATGTCCATTCCTGAACATTGGAAACCTGACTAGGTACAGTTGCAAAACTCACCTTCCCCCAGAGCGTTGGCAAATTGCACTGCAGTTCTAAAATGGGGTGCAGGAAGGTGTTTCTTAAGTCAAAGTATAAAGAGATCTGGAGAGATCTTTTATAGAAACTTTTTAATTAAAGTATAACATTCATACAGAGAAGTGCACAGATCACAGGTTGTACAAATCAGTAAATTTTCACAAGGCAAACACACTTATGTAATCCTTGGGGTTTTTTAAAGGTTAGAGAATCCTGTGATAAACATGTATTTTATCATTAGAGGATTTTAAAAAAAGGTTATTATGAATTTGAAAAAACAAACAGTGGAGATATCCCACACAAGACAAATGGCAATATTACAAAATGATAAATTGGAATCAGCTTGCCAAAATCAAGTATATCTACCAAAATTTGGTATATCTACCACTTGATATACGATTCTGGACAACTACCTTCACATGCCTCAGTCTTCTCACCTGCTAAATGGGGATAATAACAGAATTGTTATTGGGAATAAATGAAATAATACTTGTAAAATTTGGACGAGTTTCAGCACATAAGCTCTTCATACATGTAAATGATTATCTGTTTAGGGTGATTTCCCAAGGGACAATAGGAAGTTATGGAGATCACAAGAATTCTTTTAGAAAAGAGGGAAATTTGCACAGAAGGGGAGCTGGATCAGAACAGCAAAGGGGTGCTAACACTGAGCCCCGGGACCAGCAAAGGCTAGAAAATGAAGCCTGCGAGAAGCAGGGTACCTGGAGGCAGCAGGCAGGGTGATGAACCAAGGGGCTGTAAAGATAGTGCAGTTCTGAACAGAAAGCCACAGGGGTGTGCCTGGCATCCAAACAGGACATGACCTGATTTTTCAGAGACCAGAGTAAGGTCTAGGAGTGATTGTTTGTTTGATGTGGGCCTAGAGAGAGGAACGAGAGAAGCAGCAGCCATAGGAATCATAATCCTGGGGGCCAGAGCCTTGAAAGGCCCGGGCACTGAAGGAAGGGGACTCCTTTAGGGCTTTATCCAAGGTTACGAGGCTGGAGCTACTTATAGCTTAGGAATGACCTCAAGTGTATATTGTCAGGCCTGGCATCCCTTCACACTGAAATAAGATGTAATTGTGCACTTGAATCGACTTGGATCCTGAGTGAGAGAAAGAGGTACTATTAAGGAAGAATGGAGGAAGGCTGCATCTCAAAACCTAGACATGGCAGGGAAACCTCCCCTCTAGATGATGACAGCAAGGAATTGCCCCAAATCCAGCCAGCAAACAGCCGGCTGGAACTTAGGAGTGTCCCTATTTCTTCATCATCATCTCAATCTTGAAATGGCTTAGCAGTGCTCTAAGAGTCTTTAATTTTTTTTTATGTTTATTTATTATTGAGACAGAGAGAAACAGAGCATGAGTGGGGGAAGGGCAGAGAGAGAGGGAGACACAGAATCCGAAGCAGGCTCAGGGCTCTGAACTGTCAGTACAGAGCCCAACGCAGGGCTCAAACCCACAGACCATGAGATCATGACCTGAGCCGAAGTCGGACGCTCAACTGACTGAGCCACCCAGGTGCCCCACTCTAAGAGTCTTTAAAAGGAAACAGTCTGGTTTCTTTTTCCTTGACTGGTAGCAAGGGATGCATCAATATATAAGGTTCAGCAGGACAATTTTGGTGAACCCGTGTGTGACCCCGGGTCATCACTTACATGAAACATCTGTCACTAATGAATAAAGGCTATGAAGTGACCAGGCTAGGACTAACCACTCCCAGAGCCTGAACTTGGCCTCAGAATCCTTCTCAACCCAGTGCACTAGGCAGCCATTACCTGAAATCCATTTTGTCATAACTGAACTTACCCCTCATTTCTTGTTGTAAGTAATGCACCTGTCCTATCCACTCCTCCCAAAGCCTAATTCAAAGGGTATCAGATATGAAATTTGTCTGGCTTCAACCCTGAATATTGAAATTAAGTCCTGGATAGGTAACAATTGCTTCTCTATTTAGGGATCTATTCTCATATTTCTGAGTTTATAACTGATTTATGACCTATAAATAGTTACATCAACCTCATTGCTGAATAATTTACATACTGAGGTCATGCTCTCTGGATGAACCTGACACCCATTAGTGTTAAACTAATCAACTGTGTGCATCCAAGCTAGAACACATGGAGAACCATACCCCAAAGTGGCGGGAACGGAAAGGCAGAAGGCCTAGATATGATTCCTTCCTCCTTTTAAGTCCAGCCAATTCACTTTCCCCTTTTAGCTTCATCTCTAAAATGGGATATTATTTTCCCATAGATGGAAATGTTAAGAGATCTATTAAAATAATAAATGTTTTTAAGGATCTCAGAACTCAGCAACTTTAGACTCAAAGTATTATTTTATAGATATAGCCCTCTTTGAGGGCTAAACAGAGGTTGGTCATTTGTGTTTTATACTTTAGTATAAAACCAATAAGCCAAATCTCTTCTGCCCTATGAGATAGGAGAAAGGTTGTTTACCACCTCTGGGTACAGTCTACGTGCCCGTCTGTGAAATGGGCATGTCACGTTACTCCTTTTGCTCTCTGCCTGCAGAGAACCAATCAGATAGTAGTTGTAAAAGGCCGCGTTTACTGAAAACTGGTCCTGTAAGCGAAAGAAAGAGGAATTAATTCAATTTAAAATAACTCCACCTCTATCATCCCGGAATCTGGGTGAGTGAATACAAGTAGGGGATTAGGGACTTTGGGCTGAGAAATGCATTGGTGGATATGGAGCTAACACAGAGAAGTAGGGACCTGAAACATTATGTTCTCCTAGTATATTGAGAGTGAGAATTAAAAAAAAAAAACAAAAAAAACAAGAAGCATTTTCCAACAGCCACTTGGGGACTTTTGACTCCCCGAGGGTGCAGGGCATGACTCTCAGGGCCATGAACACTTTATTTTAATGCCTTCCTCAATTAGAATAAGCTCAAACTTATTATTTTTCCAAGTACATTGTGTTGTCACTGCTCATCTAATAGAAAAGAAAAACTCATTCCAATTCCAATCTGGATGAATATTACATTTCCTTTGATAAACGTCAGTGGGTTGATGGGAACAGACCCATCCCAAGCCGAAATGCTCCAACCTAAGCTTTGTGACTAACCGTGCCTAAAGACAGCTCATTTCATCCTGGAGTGTCCCTGCCTCGGCAGCCTAGACACAACCAAAAAGATCACAGAGCAAAACCCAACTGAGACTATGACAATATCAGCATCTCATGTTCATCTGTTATTAGAACCTAAGTCAATTTACAAAAATGTTGTTTTAAAGAAACATGTTTTGGTCTGAGTAATTGTACATAGCCAGGAGAAAACAAGCAGACAAACAAAATATGATAGTAAGTAAGACAAGCGGGCCCTACCTCCAACCTAATTTTGGGTCTAATTTTTAAAATTAAAGTTTCCCATATTTAATTTTACCAAACTTACAATTTCAGAGGCATTTTTATCCTCAGGGCTGATTGCACTTCAATTGGAAATAGCTCCCAAGGCTTTCAATCTAAATGTCTCTGCCTTCTCAGGTGCCTTTAGCTATTTGACACATCAGGTGTCTGAAGTTTCTGGGAACTGGGAACCCGGGACCCAGTTCTGCAGCTTGCCGCCCATGCACTTGGAAAAGTCACTGGCTTGATGGGCTTCAATTTTTTCATCTTTAACACAAAAATATCTGCCATCTTATCAGACCATGTTTAAAACAGGGATCCCTAAAATTTTCCTAATATGTTTGTCTCTCCTCCCATCGCCACGAAGACTTACTGTTATTAACAGTAAACTTAACAGCTGCTATTTACTAAGTATTCCAGGCCAGATGTTTTGTGCATACTTAAAATTTTATAGATAAGAAAACTGAGGTATAGAGGGGTTGGGTAAATTGCCTGAGGTCACATAAATAGTAAATGGCAAAACTGGGACTCCTGCCTGTGACTACTTAGATTCGGGTTCTGCTTTCTAATTGGAATTCCCAGGAGCCACAAGGAAGGCGATACGGGCTAGAGCCAGGCTGAGAGATGAATTGGGCAAGGAAGAAATTGGAGGCAGAATGAATGGATCCTAAGGCAAGGGTCTCCAAAGAAGAGCAACTTATCTTTGCTTTGACCAAAAGAGAAGTCAGTCTCTATTCCACCCAGGGAGACACATGGTATAATGGAAAATGTGGAGTTTGGAAACAGAATGGCCTACATGAGCATCTTGGCTAAGCTCCTACTTAGCTGAGGGAGCTCGGACAGGTGATTTATCCACTCAAACCCTCATTTTTCTCATCTGTGAAATAGGGATAATAACACTTGCCAAGTTGTTTTCGTGGTTAGAAATAATTCATGTCAAGCACCTTGCACGTGGTAGGCATACAATAACATGGCAGGCAATGTATCATACCCTTCCGTAAATAACTTGGCAGGATTGTTCCGAAACGTGCTGTTAGTAGGCATTAGGTACTAAAGGGAGAAGATGAAAGAAGTTCTAAGTGAGAGGACAGTTTGGCAGTCAAGTCAATCTGGGAGATGCGGTTAAAACAAAATCAAACTGTTCCTTTACTGCAGGACTTTTCAGAACCTTTAAGTTCCAAAGACGCAATAGGAATCTCCAAGAAGAAGCATTTTCCCAATTATTGACCATGTAGGCCCATTTTTATGGAGCATCTGATAGGACTGATGTTCCTGTGAACACATGACAAGTAGCATTGGTCCAGGGGTGCCTGGATGGCTCAGTCTGTTAGACGTGCTCTTGACTTTGGCTCAGGTCATGACCTCGCAGTTCGGTGTTTCAAGCCCTGTGTCAGGCTCTATGGATCCTGCTTGAGATTCTCTCTCTCTTTCTGCCCCTACCCCACTCCTACCCCACTCACATTCTCTCTCTCTCTCTCTCTCCAAACAAATAAACTTTAAAAGAAAAATAAGGTCCGGAGAGTTTTGGAAGGAAAAAGCTGGGGTCCTCAGGTTCAGTCATCATGACGTGCTTTCTCTTTTATAGTACCTCCAGAACTGTCTCTCCTCTCCATTTATTTCTCCGGAAAGTAGGACTTCTTTTCACAAATGTCACAGAATGAAGCTCTAAAGAGCAATTTCTAACATCCATTCAAGTGAAAAGTTCAGCTCCCGACAGGACAAAGCAACATCCACAAAGCTGATCATGGAAGACCTGTGGGCCCAAGGCCCGACTGGGCCCCTCAGGATGGCAGGGCCACTGCGGCTTCTGCCCTCCTGACAGAGATGCTTAAAAAGTGCAGGTACGCCCCACACCCCCAGAAGGCACCAGCACGGGGTGGGGGTGGGGCAGAGGCCCTGTCACTTATCCAGAGACCAGGAGGCCAGGCCATCCGGAGTGGCCCTGCTTAGCTCCTGTCCCTGCACTTGGCCAGCCCGGCCCAAGGAGGGGGAAAGAATTAAACAGAGGATCAGCTTTTTATTTTCATGTAAAAAGCACTTGCCCTGGGGTTATAAATGTTATTGCATTTGTGTAGCACTTTACTGCTGCCCTCAGCTTGCAAGCATCACGGGATCCCAGTGGCCGTACTTTTATAACCCTTGATCAATAGCTTATTTCTATCGCCTTCAGTCCCAGCTGCCAATCCGTTCTGTATAATGTGGGAGGCAGACTTCACTGCTCTCCAGCTGTACATGTTATGAATGTAAACTGTGCGGGGAACATATGTATGTGTGTGTGTGCATTGAGTGGGGGACATGGGATTTTTGAACGAGGAATGACAAAAATGGGCCCCTTGTTCTGGGAGGCTCCACAAAACTAGGAGTTTTCTCTCTAGCGACTGCTTCTCTCCTTCCCCTCTCTTTCTCTCATTCTCTCTCTCTTTCTCTCTGAAATGACATGGTTGCTATTCTTTGGTGGGTTGAGAGAAATAAGACAAAATTTGCTCTGGTTTGTTTGTTTTTCTGTTATGTATATGGGGGAGGGGGAGTGGTAAAAGGTGGGTTGGAAAGCTGTATGTTCTAATAGGGGCGCCTGGGTGGCTTAGTCGGTTAAGCCTCCGACTTTCGCTTCGGTCATTATCTCGCGGTTCGTGGGTTCGAGTCCCGCGTCGGGGTCTGTGCTGACTGCCAGCTCAGAGCCTGGAGCCTGTTTCAGAGTCTGTCACTCCCTCTCTCTCTGACCCTCCCCTGCTCACACTGTCTCTCTCTCCTAGAAATAAATAAAAAAAACATTAAAAAAAAAATTTAAGATGTATGTTCTAATAAAGAAAGGGCCCTGGCTCTTATTCGTCACCCGGTATTCCCAGCACCTAGACAGAGCCTGGCACAAAGTAGGTGCTCAGGAAATATTTGTTGATTAAATGAATGGATCCCCATTTGCACCAGGAGGAGAAGAAGAGTGTTCTGGAACATTCTCCAGCAGCTGCTGGAGCAAAGAGCAAAGGAAAAAGACTTTATGTTGCCACAGCACTGGGGACCACAAACAGCTACTGTGTCTGCTTTATTTAAGGCTCACTGGTAGGCACCAGAGGAACCATGGAGAAGTAAGATCTGTAAGTGTAACCAGCTTCCACTGTTCTATCTTCCCAGGAAGCAGTCGGCCACTCCTCTTAGAGGACACACACCTCACCTCGCTGTCTACCCTCCCAGAAACCAGTTTTAGGACCAATCCACTCTAGGAGGGGCCTCGAAGCAGGACCCCAACATTCTCCAGCACCAGGAAAATGACTCTGGCTCTCAGCAAGGCAGCCAGGCCTGCCCTTGTCTGAACCTGTGTCCTTGAGACTCAGCCAAACCTCTCCCGGCTTGGCGGAGGGAGGGATGTTGAGGTGACATTCTCCCTGCCACTCAGCATCTTTTAAACAATCCTCCACCTTGGGAGAGTACGCACGAACTCTCTGCAGGCTAGGGCCCCGGGAGCTGAAAATTCCCTTTCTCCCTGGGAGAGGATTTCGTTACAAGTGAAAACACACACCTCCCGTGAAAAATAAGAATCGGGGCTGTCTGCAAGTTGTCTCTGGCAAAGTTCTTTTGGTTGCCGATGGCAGAAATCCACATCGAGGGGAGTCAGTGAAGGAGGGACAGGGAGCTCAGGGAAGGATATCAAGGCGTCTCATGGGGCCAGGTCAGTGGGCCTCAGGAGGACTTGGAACTGAGCCCTGGAAAGGGTTGGAAGCAGGAGTGGAGCTGCCTTGCCTGCCGGCTGCTAGCTGCACTTGACTTTGTTCCTGCTTCCCGCTCATCCCCAAGTTCACAGCCTCGGGGGGCATGCAGCGGGAGGGGAGCAGAGGCTGGCACAGGCCTTTGGCTCTGGACCACACCGCCTGTAGTGCACCATGAATTAATATTTTTAATAAATCCTGTAATTATCTTGTGAACAGAATATTTTTGTGGCACTCTATTTTTTGGGCTCAAAGCATTAATTTGTTCAATATAAACATTCAAACATATACCATCGTTCTCGTAACCTTGTTTCTTTATTTCTTAAGGCACCAGGAGCCTTACAAACTACAAGTGAGCTCTAAGGCCCCAGCTAAGGGGTGCGCTCTGCTCTGAGCGGCTGACTCTCAGGCCCAGTTCCGAATGTCTGGGAGATTCTGCGCTGCTCCACTTGGCCCAGGGGCTCGGCCCAGCTCGGTGGATTGCAATACTGCAAACCCCCTTACAGACGCAGAAGAAAAGGGGCCATAGGGCTGCACAGAGGAACACCCCACAGTGTGTCTACCGTAGTATGCTCTTTGGGGGCTCGCTCTGTGCAGATGCCCAGCTGTTGCGAGTCTGGCGAGCAGAGGACTCCAAGGACTGTGCAGTCCAGGAGGGAGCTCACGTTTTCATATGCGTGTATGGCCCCAAAGTATGCTTTCCGCCAACCCTGTCGTTCTGGTGTGCTGCTCTTTTCCTCGAGCCTGATCTCTTTTTATTTGCAATTTTTTGATTTATCATATCTTTCTTTGGAGTTGCCTCAAATTCTGCGTGGCACGACAAAAGAAAAAAATTAAATAAATGTCAGGGTTTGTATTTAATGTCGTCAAGTCAACACACATCTTGTAGGCATCTCAGGATCGCAGCCGCCCTCCAAGAGGGCTTGGTCCAAGTTAGCCTCGGTCTGTCCATCCCTCCTTCTCTCTCTCTGCCTTTCTTTCTCCCTTCTTCCCTTCCTTCTTCCCTTCCTTCCTTCCTTCCTCCCTTCCTTCCTCCCTCCCTTCCTTCCTTCCTACCTTTCTTTCTTTCTTTCTTTCTTTCTTTTGTTATTCAAGAGTAACATTTTTTGGTAGAAACAATACAAATGCCTTTTAAAAATATTTTTTTAATGTTTTATTTATTTCTGAGAGAGAGAGAGAGAGAGACAGCGTGAGCAGGGGAGGGTCAGAGAGAGAGGGAGACACAGAATCTGAAACAGGCTCCAGGCTCTGAGCTAGCTGTCAGCACAGAGCCCAACGGAGGGCTGAAACCCACAAACCGCTAGATCATGACCTGAGCCGAAGTTGGACGCTTAACCGACTGAGCCACCCAAGCGCCCCTAAAGATATTTTTAAATGAGGGGCACCTGGGTGGGGTGCCCAGTCGGTTAAGTGTCTGACTTTGGCTCAGGTCATAATCTCGCAGTTCGCAAGTTCAAGCCCTGCATTGGGCTTTGTGCTGACAGCTCAGAGCCTGGACCCTGCTTGGGATTCTGTGTCTCCCTCTCTCTGTTCTTCCCCTGTGCGCTCTCTCTCTCTCTCTCTCTCTCAAAAGTATTTTTTAAAAAGTTTTTTAACATTTTTAAATGGGAAGTATGACCAATAAAATAAAAATCATTGAAATTTCCACTGCACAGTCAAAGAGATAATTACTGTTAACATTGTGGTATATAGCTTTCTAGGTAATTTTCAATTACATTAGCCCTACTCTTAAAATAACCCTACTATAACATTGACTTGTAATCTCTTTTTAAACTTAGCAGTATATCAGGGGTGCGTGGGTAGCTCAGCCGGGCTCCAAGCTGGGTGGGGAGCCTGCTATAGACTCTCTCTCCCTCTCCCTCTGCCCCTCCCCTGCTTGCATACACAAGTGCTCTCTCTCTCTCTCCCCCCCAAAAATAAATAAATAAGAATAAACTTGGCAATATATCATATGTGTCTTTGCATATTACTGCATCTTATTCTGGAAATGTTTTATTTCCTAAACTGGGATCAAATTTGTTTTTCTGATGTTTATAATATTCAACCAATGCAGAAAAATAAAGTTTCCCTCATAATCCCACTTCCCAAAAATAACCACTGTTATTAAAAACAACTCCTTCACATTTATGTGCATAGATAAGCACACATTTACGTAAACAGAATCATAACACATAGTGTTTTGTAACCTGCTTTTTACTACTTATCACCAGGTCATGAGCATCGTTCCATGCCAATATATGCAACGCATCATCTTTCCTCATGTTTACCTAGAAATCTACTCCATTGAATGAATGTTCATAAGTTAATTACCTACGGTTGGAAACATGTGTGTTATTACCAATTTTTTTTACTATTATTTACTGTTATTGCTAAACATCACTGTATACCCGTCTTTGTCACATGGTTGACTGTTCCCTTTGAAAAATTCCTAAAAGGAAAATTGCTGTGGAAAATAGGATGTGTCTTTTAAAATCTGATTCATCTTAATAAAACGTACTGCAGAAAGTTGTACCAATTTACATCTCACCAACATGTATGAGTTAGGACGATTCTTCATACTTTCTCCACAACTGGTCATTGTCATGAAAATGAGATTGCTCCGTGGTTTCAATTTGTAACTCTTTGATTATTAGTGAGATTGAGCATGTTTTTATGTCTTTATTTGTTATTGAATTTAATGTATGGATTATCTACTTATGTTCTTTGCCCATTTTATTTTATTGAAGTTCTCCCTTTTTTTTTTTTTTCTTTTTTTCTTATTGGTTAGTGAAAGTCCTTTCTATATTAAGGCTGTTAACCTGAACATCTATGTCGAAATTATTTTTCTCACTTAGTTCTTTGTGTTTTTTTGCCATAGATAGTTTTGTTTTTATGTATCTGTATCAGCCCTAGGTAGCAGAAAGTCAAGTAACAGGGGCTTAAACCAGAAACTATTAATTTTTTAATTAACCTGAAATCCACAAGTACTTGGCCCCAGAATTGGTGTGCTGGTTTGGAGGCATCATCCATCTCTTTGAGTACATCTCTCAGATTTGCATCTACAATATGCTGACAGGGTCTCCCCCTTGTAAGGTGAGAGGCTGTACCATACCTCCAAATCTTACATCCTCATCGTCCAATGAGGAAGGCAGAGGATGAAGAGAAAACATTTTTTTTTTCATCTCACTGATCTGTTATCTCATCAGGAAGGAAGATCTTTCCCACTAGGCCCCAGCAGATTTTTATTTACATCTCACTGGTAACCAGTAGTGTCTGCCAGAATAGTCAAACCTGTCAATCATTTCCTTCCTGACTTGTGGTTGCTACCACATTACCAAAGGCCCTTCCCACCCCAACAATCCTTTTAAAATGAACTCCAGTATGATCCTCTTGAACTTTCAGGGTCTTTGTTGGTTTCATTTTGTTCATTTCCAAATCTTTGAACTATCTGGAATTCGTTTTGGATGTGATTGAGATTACTTTTTTCCCCTAAGGATATTCAGTAATACCAATAACTTGTATTAAATAATCAATACTTTCCCCCACTGCACTGAAATACTGTCTTTATTATATACCAAACTTCCCTATATTCATGGGTCTATCTCCATTACCTATCTCCTCTTGCATCCTACCACCTTTTTAATCACTATAGATTTATGGGTCATTTTTATGTCAGGCAGAACAAGTTAACCTTTCTTCATTATTTTTTTTGGCTAGTCTACATTTGCTTATTCTTCTAGAGACATTTTAGAATAAGTTTACCTGTTCATCTCTCCCCCCCCACCCCCCCCC
>NW_027530521.1:1966235-1972139 GCF_008692635.1 Crocuta crocuta | reverse complement strand
AAATATTATCTCTTGGCATTTTGGTTGGAATTATGTTAGAATTGCAGATTTAAAAAAATAAATAAATAAAATAAAATCACAGATTCATTTTAGAAGACTTCACATTTTTACCAAGAGTTAGTCTATGCTCCCAGGCTCATGGAGTATGCCTCTCCATTTTTCAAGTCTCCTTTCATGTCCTTTAGTGAGGTTTTTATAGTTTCTTCAGAAATATCCATTTTTGTTAAGTTTATTTGTAAGTATTTTATTTTTTATGCCAATTGTGAATGGATTTTTTATGCCAAAAGAAAAGCCAAGGAGGGACCATTCTTGCATTCCTTAAATATACCCTATTTGGTTACGATTATTTTAAAACATCATTTGACTCAATTTGCTAATATTTTATTTAGCTTTTATTCCCGAAAGAGTTTGGGCTATTGTATTTTTTTTATTCTTTGAAGGATTTTTTTTAAGTTCACATATTTAGTTTGAGAGATAGAGCACGTGTGGTATGAGCAAGCAAGCAGGGAAGGGGAAGAGAAGAGGGAGAGAGAGTATCCCAAGCAGGCTTTGCACCATCAGTGTAGAGCCTCAGGTGGGGCCCGAGCCCAGGTACCAGGAGATCATGACCTGAGCCAAGATCAAGAGCTACATGTTTAACCAACTGAAACACCCAGGCACCCCACAGCATAGCCTTTGAAGGATTTTTATAATAAAATTTGCAAAGTTTATAAATGAATTAGGGAACTTGCAATCTTTACCTTACTCTAAAGCCTGTTATCCAATATAGTAGCCAACAACCGTGTGTGGCGATTGAGCACTAGATATGTGGTCACAGCTGGGGAGCCTGGGTGGCTTCGTTAGTTAATCACCTGACTTGATTTCAGCTCATGTTATGATCTCATGGGTTGTGGGATCGAGCTCTGCGTCGGTCACCGCACTGACAGCATGGAGCCTGCTTGGGATTCTCTCTCTCCGTCATGCTCTACCCTTGCTTGCACTCATGCAATGTTTAATAAATAAACATTAAAAAAAAAAAAAAAGAAATGATGCTCCTGCAACTGACGAACTAAATTTCTAATTTAATTTAATATAATGTAATTTAACTTACATTTAAATTTTAAAACCAATCTTTGGGGCACCTGGGTGGCTCAATCAGTTGAGCACCAACTTTGGATCGATCAGGTCATGATCTCACAGTTCATGGGTTTGAGCCCCACATCAGGCTCTTAGCACAGAGCCCGCTTTAGATCCTCTGTCCCTCTTTCTTTCTGTGCCTCCCCAGCTCATGCTCTCTCTCTGTCAAAAAATGAATAAACATTAAAAAAAAACTTTTTAAAACCAATCTTTGATTCAGTTACTGGAAAAATTTTTAGTATGTTTGGAGTAATATTGGCACGTGAATCTATTTTTCAACTCCAAATTTCATGAAATCTAAATCTTTTTTTTTTTTTTTCTAGGAGAGAGAGAGAGACAGCAAGACAGCGTGAGCAGGGGAGGGTCAGAGAGAGAGGGAGACACAGACTCTGAAACAGGCTCCAGGCTCTGAGCTGGCAGTCAGCACAGAGCCCGACGCGGGGCTCGAACCCACGAACCGCGAGATCATGACCCAAGCGAAAGTCGGACGCTTAACCGACTAAGCCACCCAGGCACCCCTCATGAAATCTAAATCTTTAGAGATAAGTATTTCTGATGAAATTTAATGCCTGGTGTGCTCAAAGCATAAAGTACACCCTGGAGTTCAAGGAGTGTGAAAAAACAGTGTAAAATATCCCATTAATAATTTTTATTAAATACATCTTGAAATGATATTTTATATACTGGATTAAATTAAATATACTATTAAAATTAATTTCACCATTTCTTTTTACTTTTTAATGTAGTTACTAGAAAATTTTAAATTCTATATGAGGTTCACATTATATTTCTATTAGACTATACTGCTCTAGACTTTTTTTTAAAGTTTATTTATTTATTTATTTTGAGAGACAGTGAGCATGAGTGGGAGGAGGGGCAGAGAAAGAGAGGGAGAGAGAGAATCCCAAGCAGGTTATGCGTTCCACGCTGAGCCCGACATGGGGCTCAGTCTCGCGAAACTGTGAGATCATGACCTGAGCCAAAATCAAGAGTCGGACACTTAACCAGCTAAGCCACCCAGGCACCTCTAGATTTTTACATAACAGCAATTATCTGAGACTTCACACTTGCTAGAACTACACTTGTTTTTTTACAACTGCATATTGTCCCATCAAATGGATGAACTAAATGTGGTTAACCAACTGTTATTGTTGAATACTTTAGGTTATTTTTTTCCTTTCTTTTTTTTCTACC
Source organism: Crocuta crocuta (assembly GCF_008692635.1). NCBI lineage: Eukaryota > Metazoa > Chordata > Mammalia > Carnivora > Hyaenidae > Crocuta > Crocuta crocuta. Next base: position 1,969,829 of record NW_027530521.1, on the reverse strand, counting down.
TTTCTTCCTTTCAACAACTATAAACAATTTTGTGTTTAGCAAGTTTGTGGCTGTATCTTTGTCTAAGAGAATGACATGATCAGATTTGCTTTTTTGAAATCACTTTGGTCATATAGTAGCGCACAGGATGACCCAGGTCAGGCATGGATTCAGCCAGGCGGGAAGCCATTGAAAATTCAGGGGGGATGTAGCCATTGGAAATGGAAAGAAATGGACACTTTCCAGAGATATTTAGGACATAGAGCCAATAGGACTAGGAATGTATTGGATACCAGAATCACAGCAAGGAAGTCATCACGGAGGACTCCTAAGGGTTTTTTTGGTCAACCAGACATTGGTAGACAGTCACTGAGTAGGGAAGTCTAAAGAAGGATTTGTTTAGGAGAATAAAATCTTGAGTTCAGTTTTGGAATGATGATTTAACATACTCTTGAGGCATCCAAGTAGAGATGTGAAATAGACAGGTCTAGAGGAAGGGAAGAAGAGAAGATGGAGATAAAATTTAGGAGTCATTGGTATACAGGCAATATTTGAGGCCTGAATGGGCCTGAATATTTTCTGGGGAGAGAATGTAGATCGGGAGATCTGTGTGTTAGGAGGGGGTTAGGGGAGAGGTGACTAAGAGCAAGCCTTGAGGAACATCAATATTTAAAGCCAGACAGAGAAGGAGGAGTTAGGGATGGAAACTGAGAGTGGCCAGTGGTGTAGAAACAAAGCCAGGATCATGCGTTATAGACTGTTACAGAACCAAGGAAAGGGAGAATTTTAGGGAGATTACCAACAATTTCTGAGAGGCTGATTGAGATGAACTAAAAAAAAAAAAAAAAAAAATCTCACGGATAATCAGGAAATACAAATTAAAACAATAAGATATCACTGTTTACCCACCAGATGGTTAAGATTTTCAAGATTAATAATATCCAGTGTGGGCAAAGATGGGGGAAGGGTTAATCTCACATCCTGTTGGTAGAAATATAAAGGTACCAACTTTTTGGGTTGTCTTGGCAGTATCTATCAAAATATAAGCTATCTACACTCTTTAACCCAGCAATTTCAATTCTAGGTATCTATCCCGGGGAGATACGTACTCATGTGCAAGAGGTTCTGATTAAATACTGTTCACTGCCACACTGTGTATAAAACTGAAAAACTGTTAATAACATAAATGTCCTTTGGTGGAAAGAAAACAATGGCACACATATGACTGAGTACCAGGCAGCAGTTTAAAAGAATAATGTAAATTTATTTTTTTAATGTTTATTTACTTTCGAGAGACAGAGAGAGTACGAAGTGGGGAGGGGCAGAGAGAGAGGGGGCACCGAGGATCCAAAGCAGGCTCTGGGCTGATGGCACAAAGCCCGACACGGGGCTCAAATTCCCAACCCGTGAGATCATGACCTGAGCCAAAGTCGGATCCTTAACTGAATGAACCACCCAGGCACCCCAAGAATACTGTAAATTTATATATACTTAAATGGAAAGGTCCCGGGGTGCCTGGGTGGCTTAGTTGGTTAAGCGTCCGACTTTCGCTTAGGTCATGATCTCGCGGTTTGTGGGTTCGAGCCCCGCGTCGGGCTCTGTGCTGACTGCCAGCTCAGAGCCTGGACCCTGCTTCTGATTCTGTGTCTCCCTCTCTCTCTGACCCTCCTCTGCTCATGCAGTCTCTCTCTCTCTCTCTCTCTCTCTTTCCTAGAAATAAATAAAAATATTTTTTAAAAAATTTAAATGGAAAGGTCCCCAAGACACTGTGAAATGAAAAAACGTCATAGAAAAGTATATATAATAAAATAACAATCGGTATATGTTTAAAAACCTTCATATTGCATATTTAGATTTCTATGTGTATAAATGCATAGAAAAATATCTGGAAGGATATCTGGCAAGCTGTTAACAATGATTAATCTAGAAAGTGCCTTAGGGTTAGTAAGGAAGGGTAAAGGAAGACTTACTTGTACTTTGGAATGGTTTGCATTAAAAAAAATTTTTTTTCAATGTTTATTTTTCAGAGACAGAGCATGAGCAGAGGAGGGGCCGAAAGACAGGGAGACACAGAATCTGAAACAGGCTCCAGGCTCTGAGCCATCAGCACAGAGCCCGATGTGGGGCTCAAACCCATGAACCATGAAACCATGACCTGAGCCGAAGTCAGACGCTTGACCAACTGAGCCACCCAGGTGCCCCTAGTTTGCATTTTTAAAACAAAAAGTATTCATGACTTGTTTAAGTGTGTGTGTTTTCATGCTCATGGCATTCAAAAACAAGGGTTATCGGTGATGTGTTTTATGTAGTTCGTATCCAGGGATGAGCTGATGGGGCCGGAAACCCTATTGGAGAGGTTTTCCTGTTTACTTATGTACTGTTATTCTATCACTACCCCCATTAGATCCATGACAGCTGTGTCTGAGCCAGGCTCTTGTGGGGCGGGGGGGCTGGGAGGTGGAAAGGGATGGAAAGGATATGACCTTGAGGTATTAGAAGACTCAGATGGCAATCCGGGTACCACCATCTACTTGCTGCAGCCTTATCTGTCCGTTTCATGGGAGCATTCACTGAGTTTTGTAAGGATTAAATGTTTGTAGCACAAACACCACTCAGGTGGTCACTAATGTTATCTTAACACTAGAACTTGGGGCCCAAAAGCTCATGTATTGTCCTGCATCTTGAAATGACCTCTCCAAGTGCTCGTCCCAAGCAGCCACGGCACCCTTAAAACTTGGTTTCACCACAGGGAGGCTTCACTGATAGCAGCACCTTGAGTAGCTGTGCTGGAAGGATGTTCAAGGCCAGCAGGCAAGTGCATCGCAATCCATTAGCAAAGGCAGTCCCTCTACTGCCTTTTCCAGGAATTTTACCACTTATTTCTTTCTTTTCATCTCTCCACCTTTCTTTTTACTATCAACTGGTTCTATCTAATCTTTTTTTAAATGTTTATTTATTGGGGCACCTGGTGTCTCAGTCAGTTAAGCGTCTGATTTCAGCTCAGGTCATGATCTCACCATCCAGTCTATGGGTTCAAGCCCTGCGTCAGGCTCTGTGCTGACAGCTGGGAGCCTGAAGCCTGCTTCGGATTCTGTGCCTCCCTCTTTCTCTGCATCCCCCACCCCCCCCACCCCCAGCTCATGCTCTGTCTCTGTCTCTCTGTTTCTCTCTCTAGATGTGTATGTTGTATGTGCGCACATGTGTGCAAGAGAGAGACAGAGAGAACAGAAGGGGAGAGGCACAGAGAAAGGGAGACAGAGAATCCCAAAGAGGCTCTGCACTGTCAATGCAGAGCCCAACGCAGGGCTCAAACTCACCAACCACGAGATCATGACCTGAGCTGAAATCAAGAGTTGGATGCTTAACCAACTGAGCCACCCAGACATACCTATTTAATCCTTTCTAAAGTGTTATGCCCCCAAGGATATTTGTGTGTATGAAGGGCTTCTTGAAAAGAGAAAGGCCTTCAAAATTCCCCAAAGATGAATCTTTAATGATGAATTCGAACACAGTGAAAGGTAGTCATTAAAATAATTTTGGGGCCACAGTTTTATCCCTAACTTTTTTTTAATGTTTACTTATTTATTTTGAGAGAGAGAATGGGGAAGGGCGGGC
>NW_027530521.1:1949892-1966188 GCF_008692635.1 Crocuta crocuta | reverse complement strand
GAATGGGGGGGGGCGGGGGGGGGGGGGGGGAGAGAAAGAATATCCAAGCAGACTCCACACTATCAGTGCAGAGCCCAATGCAGGGCTCAAACCCATGAACTGTAAGAGCATATCAAGCTGAAATCAAGACTTGGATGCTTAACTGATTGAGCCACCCAGGTGCCCCATCCCTAACTTTTAAATCACACCTCAGAGGTAGCTTCCTTTTCTGCTCCTTCTAAAATTAAAAGGACATTGGAGTAGCCGATGACTCCTGGCAGTTGATGGGCATCCTAGAAACCTGGACTGGCCCTAGGTCACAGGGCAAGCCTGGCCTGAATGTGGGAAAACCCAGATGGATGTCGACCCTGATGAGAGAAGCCTTCCAGGGCTGCTGGCTTCTCACTTCATTTTTCTCAAACTTCCATCTCTTCCCTACTTAACAAACAAGGCAGCGTCTGGGACATAAGAGGGATTGCGAGCATATTTAATAATGATGATGGTGATGGCAGCTGTTATGGGGCCACCTGGGACTCAGGGCCCAGCACCCATGAGGGACTTGAGCCATTTCTCTTGACTTACATACATAAAATAATCCTAACACACCATCCTTCTCACAATTAATCTTAAACCTGACTTTACTATGGGGCACCTGGGTGGCTCAGTCGGTTAAGCGTCCAACTTCGGCTCAGGTCACGATCTCGCAGTTTGTGGGCTCGAGCCCCACATTGGGTTCTGTGATGGCAGCTCACCTGTTTCAGATTCTGTGTCTCCCTCTCTCTCTGCCCCTCCCCCGCTCATGGTCTGTCTCAAAAATAAATAAACTTAAAAAATTTTTTTTAAAAACTCTGACTTTCCTGGAAGGATGTCCTTCCATTTTGTCCGTATTGTTAGGTTTTAAAAAGATGGTTACATATGGTTACATATTATTTTTAAAAAATAGAGGGTTTTTTCTTTTTTTTTTTTCATTTTGGGGTAAAGGAGTAGACTTTCTAATAGCCTTCTCTGCCTTCATCTTTTACAGCTGAGTTACTTCCTGTTCACGTGAGTTTACTGGATGACAGCTAGATATAGCTTAAGAGTATCTGTTGTCTTACCCATCACATTTGGTTTGATTAATCCATTGGCATAAAATGCAAACAACTTTGCCTACTAAAGGCTTCGGAGTTAGGAGCCATGAAAACTGAGTAGCAAGAGGGCAACAAATGGGCCTAAAAAGCTGGATAAGAAGGGCATTTTGTGTTTGGAAGTAAAACTATCCTGTTCTATTCGTCTTCAGTTGCCCTTTGCCTTCATGTTTTGTTGTTTGTTAGCATCCCTATTGGTTTTCTTTCTTTCTTTCTTTCTTTTTTTTTTTTTTATTTATTGCTAGGAGAGAGAGACAGCATGAGCAGGGGAGGGTCAGAGAGAGAGGGAGACACAGACTCCAAAATGGGCTCCAGGCTCTGAGCTGGCAGTCAGCACAGAGCCCGACGTGGGGCTCGAACCCACAAACTGCGAGATCATGACCTAAGCCAAAGTCAGACACTTAACCTACTAAGCCACCCAGGCGCCCCAGCATCCCTATTGGTTTTCTATTGCAGCACGATAACTTATCACAAAATTAGTGGCTAAAACAACACCCATTGATGATCTCAAAGTTTCTGTGGGTCAGGAGTCTAGGCATGGCTTCATTGGGTCCTTTGCTCAGGGGCATAAAAGGCTACAAAGCAGCCAGGACTGGGGTCTTATCTGAAAGTCAGGGTCTTCTTCCAAGCTTATATGATCATTGGAAGAATTCAGTTCCTTGCAGCTGCTTCTTAAAGACCAGTAGGATCTTCTCTGATCTCACACTGTCGAAACCTCACCTGCTTAGGTCAGGCCCACCCAGGATGAGCTTCCCTTTGGTTAACTCAAAGTCAACTGATGAGGGATTTGAATTACAACGCAAAAATCCCCTCACCTTTGCCATATAATGTATCCTTTCAAAGGAGCGGTGGCCATCATATTCACATGACCCACCCACACTCGAGGAGAAGAAATAATACAAGGGTCATTGGAGGGCATCTTAGAACTTTGCCTATCACATCATAATTTTACACCGAGCCTTCATAGACAAATGAGAAAATAGAAGTAAGCAAAAATAAAAATTAAACAACTGGAAATGCTACCATCTAGAGACAACTTCTCTTAATGTGTTGATTTAGCCCTCTCAACTGTTTCCATATGAACATGTATTTTTGCGAATGGATTGTGGCATACATATATTCTGTTCCTGACTTTTCTCCACTCTGACATGTTTTGAAAATATCTTTCTCTATCCACACATAACTATCTATTGCATCTATGTTAAAGTACACTCCAATTTATGAAACTACTATAATTTGTTTGAGTAGTCCACTATTTGGGGCAGGGTAGGTTAAATAAACTTTTTATTTTTGAACAGTTTTAGATTTACAAGACAATTGCAAATATACAGAGTATATAGTTTATAGTACGGAGAGTTCCATGTTCCTCACGTCAACTAAAGAAGTTTCCCCTATTGTTAACATCTTACCTTAATATGGTACATTTTTCATAATGAATGAATGTCCATTGATACATCATTATTAACTAAAGTCCACCCTATTCAGATTTCCTTGGTTTTCGCATAATATCCGTTTCCTGTTGCAGGATCCCATTCAGGACACCATGTTACATTTACTTGTCATGTCTCCCTAGGCTCCTTTTGGCGTGACAGTTCTCAGACTTTTCTTGTTTTTGATGATCTTGACAGTTTTGAGGAGTCCTAATTGGGTCTTTTGTAGAATGCCTCTCAACTGGGATTTATGTGATGTTTTTCATTCTTTTTTTAATTTATTTTTTAAAATTAAAAAAAAAAAGTTTATTTTTGAGAGAGACAGAGCCTGAGTCGGGGAGGGGCAGAGAGAGAGGGAGACACAGAATCTGAAGCAGGCTCCAGGCTCTGAGCTAGCTGTCAGCACAGGGCCCGACGTGGGGCTCAAACTCATAAACCGTGACATCATGAGCTGAACTAAAATCAGACACTTGACCTACTGAGCCGTTCAGGTGCCCTATGTTATGCTTTTCTCATGATTAGACTGGGGCTATATTTTGGAGAGGAAGACCATGGAAGTAAACTGCCATTTTCATCATATCATATCAAGGGTACATACTATCCACATGACTCATCACTACTGATGTTGACCTTGATCATCTGGCTCAGGTATTGTTTGTCATGCTTTTCCACCTTAACGTTACTCCCCTTTTTCCCCTTTTCCATGCTGTACTCTTTGGAAGAGTGTCACTCTGTGAAGCCCCACACTTCTGGAGTAAGGAGTTTGCTCCCCCTCCTTGAGGAAAAAGTAGCTACATGAATTACTTGAAACTCTTCTGCATGGGAGATCTGTCTCTTCTCCTCCACTTATTTATTCAATCATTAATATCAGTATGGACTGGTGGCTATTTATTTTAAACTTTAGGTTATAATCCAATACTACTTTATTTTGTTCCTCAAATTGTTTGACTTTTAGCCATTGGCAGCTCTTTCATTTGGCTCCTGTGACTCTTCAACAGACCGCTAGCATTATGACTATAGTCTTTGTTTGTTTCTTTCTTTGAGTACTTCCTTACTTTCTGGCCTTATAAGATGCTCCTAGCTTACCTTGTATATTTCTTTCCCTAGTCCCAGAATTAGCTGTGTCCTGATTTTTGACACTTGGATCATTTCCAGGATTTCTTTTTTAACAATTTCTAAACAAGACTGCCATGAACATCCTTGAAAATATGTAATGAGTATATTTACCTGATGATTTAGTTTGAATTATAAAAAGGCAGAACTAGAACTTATATATATATGTATATATTTTAAGTTTATTTTTGACAGAGAGAGAGGGCACACATGCACATGGGGGGGGAGGGACAGAGAGAGATGGAGAGAAGCCCAAGTGAGCTCTGCACTGACAACACAGAGCTCGATGTGGGGCTCAATCCCACGCACCATGAGATTACAACCTGAGCCGAAATCAAGAGCTGGATGCTCAACCCACCGAGCTACCCAGGTACCCCAGAACTGGAACTTCTATAAAGCCGGTGAAAGGATTTTGACCAAACCCCCCCTCTGTGTAGCCACTGTCGGAAAATAGTCTGGCAGCTGCTATAAAGTTAAATGTCCATTTTTCCTATGACTGGTGATTCTACTTGCAGATACTTATCCAAGACATATTAAAATATGTCCCCCCAAAACACTAGCACCAAATATTCATAACAGCTTTAATTATCAAAGCCAAACACTGGGACAGTCCCAATTTCCATCAACAGATGAACGTATAAGCAAATTGTGGTAAATCCAGATCATGAAATATTACTCAGCAATAGAAAGAAATGAATTACTGATGAGCGTAACAATACAGACCCATCTCAAAAATAGTTTAAGTAGAAGAAGCCAGACACAAAAGAGTACATCCAACATGGTTTCCATTTACGTAAAATTCTACAACAATTAAAACTAACAAACAGGAATAGAAAACTAACTAGTACCCAGGAAGGGTTAGATGGGTGGGGGAGACTGGCTGCAAAGGGGCTCAAGGGAACTTTTTGCGAGTGATAGAAATGTTCTATATCCTGACTGTAGTAGTAGTTACCCAGGCTTATATGTTTGTCAGAACCCTTTGAACTATGCACTTAAAATCGGTGCATTTTATTGTATGTAAATTACATCTCAATCAAGTTGATTTAGAGAAAACTGGGGCACCTGTGTGGCTCAGTTGGTTAAGTGTCCGACTCTTGATACCCAGTCAGGTCAGGATCTCACGGTCTGTGGGTTCAAGTCCAACATCAGGCTCTGAGCTGACAGCGCAGAGCCTGCTTGGAATTCTTTCTCCCTCACTCTGCCCCTCCCACCCCCTGTTCGCATGCTTGCTCTCTNCGCCACACCCCCACACCCCCTCTCACCAGCCTCAGGTTCTAATTCTGATTCTGCTATGTGCTCTCCCTACTCCTCAACTTACTGCTGGAGGACAGAAGGGATCTCTCAGGCTGAATCAGTCCAGCTGCAGGGCCTGGGCTTGGAGAGAATGAGGTTCCAGGCACGAAGGGTACCCCCATACCCAGCACGCCCTGAGCCTAGAGATGCTTTGCGACATGTCTGCTTGTTGGGGTGCAGGGAGAGGGCTGTGGAGTGTTGGGGCCGGGGCAACTTTGCCACAAGACACTCCCTGGAAGAACTTGGCAAAAGCATGGGTCCCTCGCCGCAGGTGCAAATGGACAGCGGTTTACACAAGGCAACTTAAGGTGGGCTGCTGGCCAGGGGTGAGCCTCAAGTATCATGCAGCAACATGATACCTCAAAGAGGAGGCAGCACTGGGGAACGGGGAGGGCAGTAAGCACAGGTTACACGGCAGGAGGGGCTCCTGGAGGCTGTCAGACGACTTGGATTTGGGGAGCCTGGTCTCAGGGACATGGCTGAGCGTCCCCCTCGACCTAAGGGCAATGGTGGTAAAGGATGACCAGGACTGACTTATTGGGAAACTTCGAGGGGAAACTTAATAGTGTGGGAGAGCGGGACATTTAGAAAATACCAGATCTGCTGCCAGTCAGAGTTTTGAGATTTGAGGTTTTTATGCAACCGAGCTCACTCATTCCTGTGTGAACCTTTGTTGAGGGCCTTCTGTGAGTCAGATGCTATTAGTCACTGGGGAGAAAGCAGGGGCAAACAGAAAAATCCCTGCTGTCATGGGGCTCCTCTTCCATGACAGCTGCATGCTGTCATTTCATATGGAGGTGGGCTCTCTGGAAGATGACAAGGAAAGGTGAGGGGAACAGGAAAGCTACATCAGTGGGGCTGGTCAGATCCCATGGGAGAAGTGACACTTGAGACCTGCAGCTTTGTTCCTGTGGGCCTGGGGAGCCCGGAGCACGCTGGTTACTGGGTAAGTTCCTAGCAGGGCAATTTCTAGGTCAAAGAGCATAATCATTTCACAGCTTTTGATAATACTGCTAAGTTATTCTCCAGAAATTTTCCTAGATTGTCTTTTTTAAATTTTTTTCAATAATGTTTTAATGTTTATTTATTTTGAGAGAGAGAGAGCAAGCACAACCAGGGGAGGGGCATAGAGAGAGGGAGAGAGAGAATCCCAAACAGGCTCCATGCTGTCAGTATAGAGCCTGGCGCAGGGCTTAATCCTACAGACTGTGACATCATGACCTCAGCCAGTATCAAGAGTCAGACACTTAACAGACTGAGCCACCCAGGTGTCCTAGATTGACTTTTTAAAAATTTATTTTGAGAGAGGGGCTCAGCTCAGGTCATGATCTTGCAGTTCGTGGGTTCAAGCTCTGCGCTGGGCTCTGTGTTGACAGCTCAGAGCCTGAAGCCTCCTTTGGATTCTGTGTTTCCCTCTCTCTGTCCCTCCCCTGCTGTCTCAAAAATAAACTTTTTTTTTTTTAAATTCTTTTAGAAAATAAGAAGTAGGGCGCCTGGGTGGCTCAGTCAGTTAAGCGACCGACTTTGGCTCAGGTCATGATCTCACAGTATATGGGTTCAAGCCCCGCATCGGGCTCTGTGCTGACAGCTAGCTCAGAGCCTGGAGCCTCTGCATCTCCCTCTCTCTCTGACCCTCTCCTGCTCACACTGTCTTTCTCTCTCTCTCTCTCTCTCTGTCAGAAATAAATAAAACATTTTTTTAAAAAAGAAGTAAAAATTTATTTTGAGAGAGAGAGGGAGAGACAGTGCAAGTGGGGGAGTAGCAGATAGAGGGGGAGGGAGAGAATATTAAGGAGGCTCGCACTCAGCTCAGAGCCTGACATGGGGCTTGATCCCAAGTCCTTGGGATCATGACCTGAGCCAAAATCAAGAGTTCGAGGCTTAACTGACTGAGCCACCCAGGTGCCCTTAGATTGCCTTTTTTAAAGAAAGAAGAGAAATGCTAGGTATTTTAGGAGTGCTTCAGGGAGTTTAAAGAGTATGTGTGTGTGTATGTGGTGGGGTAATGTCTCCTTTCTTTTTTTAAAATATTTTTTAATGTTTTATTTATTTCTGAGAGAGAGCGAGAGAGACAGCATGAGCAGGGGAGGGTCAGAGAGAAAGAGGGAGATATAGGATCTGAAACAGGCTCCAGGCTCTGAGCTGGCAGTCAGCACAGAGCCCGACACGGGGCTTGAACCCACGAACCGTGAGATCATGACCTGAGCCAAAGTTGGACGCTTAACCGACCGAACCACCCAGGTGCCCCAATGTCTCCTTCCTTAAATTCCATCTCAGAAGGGACAGTTCAAGTCCATGTCCCACTCATATCAAAACTAAGATTTTAGGAGCTAAATATCCTAGTAGTTGAAACATCACAAGGACTTGCGCTTCTATCCCAGCTCTGCCACTCATCAGCTCTGGCACACCTTTGGACAACTTTGCCTGCTGCGCTGTGAGCCTCAGTTTTCTCACCTGTAAAATGGGTCTCTAAAATGCTTAGCTCAGAGGATTGCATGAGAGTCAAACAAGATGATCCAAAAAAGGCACTTTGCAGAGCACCCAACACATGGCAAGTGGCTCTGATTTTCTTTTCGTAAAGTCAGCAGTGGTGGGGGAGGGGTGTCAGGAGCCGTCCCAACACAGGGCCCCGTGCTCCCTTGTGGATACGGAGACGGTGTGTGCCTGCTCTGTACCTGCTTCCAGACATCAGGTCAGTCACTGAAGTTCAAATGTTGCCCATTAAGGTTTTCTATTTGACTAAGGTTTCTCACCCAGGGATGAGCTAGCCCAACCTTAAAAGAACCCCATGGTGCCTGGGTGGCATAGTTGGTTAAGCGTCTGACTTCGGCTCAGGTTGTGATCTTATTGCTCATGGGTTTGAGCCCTGTCTCGGGCTCTGTGCTGACAGCTCAGAGCCTGGAGACTGCTTCAGATTCTGTATTTCCCTCTCTCTCTCTGTCCCTCCCCCCACCGCCTCAAAAATGAATAAGTGTTTAAAAAAAATTTTTTAAAGACCCCTACATGATACATCTGTGTGTGTGTGTGTGTGTGTGTGTGTGTGTGTGTGTATTTTTTCTCCTAGAAAGGAACAGGGATTTTCCCACACTCTTCTAAGCAAAACCAGCTGAGCAGAGTGAACTCAAACTTCGCAAAAACGATTCACCTCTCCACTTAGACCAGATATGGAATGTTTCACCCCTAAAGTCTACTTGTGGGGGCGTGTCTGGAAAACCCACAAGTGATTTGGAGCAGGGTCAGAGGGAAATCATCATGGGCCCCAACACATTTCAGCCACCAGACGTGATGAGTTTTCATTGTTTCCTTGCATCTGGTTTTTTTTTTTTTAACCCCAAATGCAGAGACAGCCATTATTTTACTTGGGACTCAGATATGAAACGCTGTGCCTCTGTTCTTCTCACACACTTTGTATTGTAATATCACCTTCTCACACCTGCTCGCGTCTCTAATTGTCCCAAAGTCCCTGGACTCAGCAGTCACACCTCAGCCATTCCTTAAACTTCATACGAAAAAATGCACTTCTCCCTCATCCTCCCCCCCTCCTCCTCCCCACCACAGGGTGAGGTGCCCACGGCAGGAAACCCTAATCTGGAAAACCCTTCGATGAGCGCAACTGTTCTCAAATACTGATCTGTGAACCAAGCTTTCATGCATCCCTGGTGAGGTAACATACACAAGAACAATACAGAGAGCTGTTTGTAACGGTAAACGTATTCCACGTCGAACTCTTACATCATGTCCTCTTTACTTTTTGTTTTCAAATATTCCTTTATGCAACTTAGTGAAAATAGATGGAGGTTAGTTGTGTTGTTGTGTTTTTTTATGCTGTTATACTTGGCAAAATAAAAAAGTTGGCAAACTTAGGTTCACCAAAATATTTTTGAGATTTTCCTAGTCTACATGCTATGAAAGTCTGGGAATCTCCTAGAAAAGGGAGCCAGCCTCGTGCATGAACTCAAGGAGGGGTGTATGCACCAGGTACCCACTCCTTGCTGTGCTCGCACAAGCCATTCATCCACCTCTACGACAACACTGTGGTGAGAGTGATGGTATTTTCGTGTGCTGATTCAGGAAAAGGAGGCCTCTTGCCGGTGAAGTGACTTGCCCAAGGCCACACAGCTAGGGAGGGGGAGGGGGAAAGCTGGGATGTGGACTCAGGCTGCCTGAGTGGCTCCTTCACCTTGCAATGTCTATTCCTGCATTCCCTCATGCAATGGTAGATTGAGAAAAGCATCTAAAATTGATGTAGGTGTAGAGCCTGATTCAGAAGCCTCTGTAAATAAACACATTCATAGATCAGAAAAAAATCCTTCCATCTACAAACAGAGAGAGAGAGAGAGAGGAGAGAGAGAGAGAGAGGAGGGGGGGAGAGAGAGAGAGAGAGAGAGAGAGAGAGAAAGGTACTACGGTACCCTGTGGTTGACGTACTTTCAATAAACACACCAGCCGAAATGATGGAAGTGTTAAATGAAGTGCTGAACAGTCGGCGACAAGCTGACTCATGATGCGGAGGGGCAGGGGCGGGTCCTGAGCACATTAACTGCCCCTTCTTCAGAGCCGAGTCCTCAGGACAGGACCTAGACGACAGCAGAGGCTGCCTCATTACCAGATAAATGTAAAGAAAGTGACAGTCTAGGGGAAAACAAGAGTGATTAAGGGATGGAAGAATCCATGAGTAAAGATGAAGAAATAATTACACAGCTTAGCTAACTCATAAATCAAGGACGATCATTCCATCTCCAAACACCAGCAAGGTGAAAAGAACCAAAGCGAAAGATGGGCTATTTAATGCACATTTAAAGATGAAACAATGACTAGAACTAAGAGAGTGTTGAAAGCCCAAGGTCGGGGATGAGCGGACTCACTGTGAAAAATCACTTCCCAAAGGGAAGCGGCCAGAACCCCAGGGGGGTAGAGACACCGAGGAGATTGGACGAAAATGTCAGAAGAGCCATGGCAGGGAGCAGCCCCGCTGTGGGCCCCGCGGGAGAATGATCTGCGACCTGAGTCTTTTCCCTGCCTCTTCCACACTTTCTCTCCCTCCTCCTTCTCCTCAGGAAGATAGGATGACAATCTGAGGAGGAAAACGGTGTCAACAAATATCACACGGTGTCATAACACTAGCCCGGCTAGGTTTGATTTGGGGCCGTGACAGAGGAGCACTAATTATCCCCGAGAAACCAGTCCTGCTGCAGAATGAACTCGGGGACAGAGCAGGCCCTCACAGCCTTTCCCCTTGAGCCCTGTGGGGGATCGGGTGACCTGGGCTTATTTATCCAAAACCAGCTGTCACAGGATTAGCAACCAGCTCAAGGGGTTCCCCATCACCACAGGCAGAGAAAGGTGAGATTGGGGCAGACTTTTGGCCTCAAGCAGCCTCTGGAAACTTCTGCCTGGGCATGTTTTTCTTTTCTTTTTTTTTTTAAGAACCCCCTAAAATTGCCTTAGAAAGGCCTGGGCCCTGATACCCAGAAGAGGATAGAAGACCGAGGTCTTCGTCTGCTTTCACTGGGATCAAATCATTTGGCCCAGCCTGAGAAGAACAGGTCCTCGTCCCGAAATCCCTCACTGAGGAAAACAGGACAGGTGGTGTAGGAGGTCAAAGGTTGAAATGTGGATTCCAGGAAGAATCTAGAACTTGGAGATGTGAAGGGAGCAGGTGAAGGGTAGCTCCTTGTGAATGCACTGAGCCCAGGGTGGGAGGGGAGATGGACAAAAAGCAACAGAGGTGGGGAAACAGAAACCCAGTGGAGGTTAGGTTACTAGCCTTCTGGGACCTAATTTCAAGTTTCTTGCAGTGCCGTGCACATCATTGGGGTTCCGCAAAGGTTTATCATCAAGAGCAACTAAATAAACATAAAAAAAAACAATGGGAAGATAGAAAGGCTCAAGGAATAATGGGAAGCCTAGGGCGAGCTAGGAGGTAAATAAGGTCACAAGGCATAAGTGATGAGCACACTGAGGCCAGGGAATCCGACTAAGGATGCTGGGGAATTTTCTCCCCATGGAGCTCCAAGCGCTTAAAGGACAAATGAGGCCAGCTAAGAAGTCGAGCATTTTAAAATATATGACAGCCCTCATGAGGAGCAGCCAGTGTTTTTTTCAATTTCTCTCCTTGGTCTATTGGTGATTTTTTTCCCTCATAAAATGGGTAGTCCAAGTTTTTAGTCTGACATGCTTCTCAGAATGGCCTGCTGACTTTAAATGAGCCAAAGGGGGGGGAGGGGAGCATCTGGGTGGCTCAGTCAGTTAAGCGTCCGACTTGGGCTCAGGTCATGATCTCACGGTTCATGAGTTTGAGCCCCACATTGGGCTCGGTGCTGACAGCTCAGGGCCTGGAGCCTGCTTCAGATTCTGTCTGTCTGTCTGTCTGTCTGTCTCTCTCTCTCTGCCCCTTCTTGGCTCACACTGTGTCTCTCAAAAATAAATTAAAAAAAAATTTTTTTTTTAATTTAAATGAGCTAAAGAGAAGTAATAGAATACCCTGGTTTGGAACATCATGTCCAGCCATTGATTACGTGACCAATTGGTCCGACTGGAGAGTGGGTGCACTTTGGGCTCTCAGGGCCTGACTTTGCAGGCTTGCATTCATTCATCAAACCAGCAGTCACCAAGCACAGACTGATCGAACCGGCCTCTGCGGGAGAAACAAAAATACATGGGACATAAGAAATGGAGGTCCTTGAAGACAGGAGGGGTGTGGTGTGTGTTTGTTTTTCTATCCCTCAGTGTGTACCCCTAGGAAGAGGAACACTGCAAGCCAGCATAGTCATTTACTAGTTAGTATAAATGAAGGCTCAGAAATAAGGTAAGTGTGAGGGTTTAGAGAGAAAGAGAGAGAGAGACCAAGAAGACACGAGTCTGTAGGAGGGAGGGACATCCTGGGAAGACCAGAGGAACTGAAGACAAGCCATATAACTTAGTTAACTAATTTAACATGAACACGTGCCTGTGCGTGCGCACACACACACACACACACACACAAGACAAAATTTACAAGGCACCTTACTGGAGCCGGGAACAAAAGATAGAAGCCTGAACTCATAGGGTTATTGTGTGCATGGGAGTGCACAGGAGGCAGACAAATGTGAACAAATATCTGTAAAACTATGTGACAACTGTTACAATAAAGTTAAAGAAAGGGATAATGGATGCAATTTTTAAATGAACTGTGTATTAGATAACGTATTTGTAGTCAAGTTAAATATTCTGACTTTGACAATTGTATTACAGCTCTGTAAGATAATGTCCTGATCTCAAGAAATATACTGAAGTATTTCAGGGTTAAAAAAATATATATTTTTTAGGGGCGCCTGAGTGGCTCAGTCCATTAAGTGTCTGACTTTGGCTCAGGTCATGATTTCACAGCTTGTGAGTTTGAACCCCATGCTGGGCTCTGTGCTGATAGCTCAGAGTCTGGAGCCTGCTTCGTATTCTGTGTCTCCCTCTCTCTGTCCCTCCACTGCTCATGTTCTTCTCTCTCTCTCAAAAATAAAATAAACATTAAAAAATGTCTTTTTAATACTTTTTAATGTTTATTTATTTATTTGGTGGGGGAAGGAGAATGAGCACAAGCAGGGGGAGGAGCAGAGAGGAAGAGAGAATCCCAAGCGGGCTCTGCGCTATCAGCACAGAGCCCCACACAGGGCCCCATCTCACAATTGCAAAATCATGACCTGAGCCGAAACCAAGAGTCAGACACTTAACCAACTCAGCCACGCAGGCACCCCTAAAAATTTTTTTGAGATGCATATATAAAATCTCAAGAGCATAGAGGATAGAAGACTGACCATAAGGGGGTGAGGAAGAGAAGAAATAGAGTGGAAAGAGGCTTTGCCAAGGATTTGACAATTGAGTACAGTGTGAAAAACAGAGAAGGGGCTCATGAGAAGAAGGGTTGGAGAGAGGGCATGCCAGGCAAAGGTATGGATCAGAAGCACAGACCATGGGCTCACCTGGAAACTTTAAAGAATGAGACCTACTTAGAGTTTCCATTGTGTGAGGAGGAATGTGGATGCACACTCAGATGGGATGAGACTCAAGGGACCCTGGACTCCGTGGAGGGCATGCTCTGAAACTGGCAAGTCAAAAGAAACTCCTTGTAGACACAATTCTTATCTGCAATCCAACCACTGTCTGTCCTGGGAGACAGAGAATATGCATAAGGCTCAAGACCATTATAAAGAAACAGTTTTTAAGATCAGGTCAACTGAGCCAAGAAGAGCTCAGTATCGGGTTGGGTAAACTCTGCTTCACAAATGTTTATGAGCAACTACTCTGCAGACATTGTGCTGGACCCTGGGGATAGAGAGATGAAAAGATGTGGTCTGCACCCTTGAGGTAGATCACAGGCTGGTAATCAAGATGGGACCAAGGGCCTGTGGACTGACAACCAGTCAGGCCTTCTTCCAGCCTCCCGTTGACCTCTAGAGGCTGGGTTTGGCCTTTACTGTGGTTGGTACTCAGGCATCAGTACACTGGCGTTAGGGATGGAAAAGCCATTTGGTGGCCTTCTAATTTGGATATACTTAGTTACAGTGACAGTTGGAGGAATGTAAAAAAAATTCAACTTGTCAAGAAAATTAGAGACCAATTTCATTCGTTCACATAGATGCAAAAATCCTAGAAATTTGAGTTCAACAATGTATAAAAAATATAATACACCATGATCAAGCTGGGTTGATCCTAAGAATACAAGAGTGGCTTAACATTGGAAAAGCCATAATGTAATTCACCACATGAATGGATAATGAATGAAACTTTGATTATCTAAACAACTGTAGAGAAAAAGCATTTGCTAAATTTCAACATCAATTCATAATGAAACTTCCTACCTGATAGAGTTTTTTTAACCAAATAATTGCAGCAAACGTCATTCTTCAAACATCATTCTTCAAGGTGAAATGATAGAAGCTCTTTAAAAATCAGGAACAAAACAAAAATGTCTGCATCAATTCTTCTTTCCAGCATTGTACTTGAGGCCCTATCCACTGCAATAAGAAAAGAAAAAAAATTAAAATGTATAAGTTTTGGAAAAGAAAAAACAAGACTGACATTATTATAGATAATATAGTTTGAAATAGCTACTATTTTACTAGAAAACACAAAAGACTTCAGATGAATTGCTGGAATTAATTCTTAAAAGCTTCACAAGGTGGGTGGATAACATAAATCAAATGCATCTCTAAACTCCAGCAATAAACAATTAGAAAGCATAATTTCAAAAGATGCTAACCATAGCTGTACCTGGGTGGCTCACTTGGTTGAGCATCTGACTCTTGGTTTCAGCTCAGGTCATGGTCTCATGGTTTTATGAGTTCAAGCCCCATGTCAGTTTCTGCGCTAACAGCACAGAGCCTGCTAGGGGTTCTTTGTCTCCCTCCTTCTCTCCCCATTCCCCACTCGCACTGTCTCTGTCTCTGTCTTTTAAATAAAGAAATTTTTAAAAAAATTTTTTTAAAGATACTAACTATAACAGCAACCAAAATTAAGGTTCTTAGAAATAAACATGATGTGGGGCTCCTGGGTGGCTCAGTCAGTTAAGTGTCCGACTTCACCTCAGGTCATGATCTCATGGTTTGTGGGTTCAAGCCCCATGTCGGGCTCTGTGCTTACAGCTAGCTCAGAGCCTGGAGTCTGTTTCAGATTCTGTGTCTCCCTCTCTCTCTGACCCTCCGCTGCTCATGCTGTCTCTCTCTCTCTCTCTGAAATAAATTTTAAAAAACATTTTTAAAAAAACATTAAAAAAAAAGAAATAAACATGATGTAAGGTATGGAAGACCTTTATTAAAAAAATAACTTCATTGAAAGACATTAGATAAGACTTAAGTAAATGGAGAGATGTGCCATGTTTATTGTTCATGGGTGGGTGGCTGAGGAATGGATCCTATCTCACACCATATCCAAAAATGAATTCTGTGTAAATTAAAAGTAAAACTTACAAGGCAGCAATCTAAATTTGTTTAATTTATGTATTTTGAGAGAGACAGAGGCAGCATGGTGGGGTGGGGGCAGAGAGAGAGAACCCAAAGTAGGCTCTGGGCTGCTAGCCCAGAGCCTGAGCCCGGGCTTGAACTCATGAAACTGGTAGATCATGACTGGAACTGAAACCAAGAGTCAGATGCTTAACCAACTGAGCCACCCAGGAACTCTAGCATTTTTAAAGTTTTGGAAGAAAATATAGAATTTCTTTAGAAGATCAAGAAAGAGAAAGATTTCTTATACAAGGTACAAAATGTGCTAGCCATAAAATAAAAGACTGTTATCTTAGACCATATTAAATATAAGGCCTACTTTCATCAAAATATAGCTTAAAGAAAGTGAGAAGGCATGCCACAAACTAGGAGGGGATGTCTGTAATGCATATAACTTACCAGTGAATATATAAGAAACTTTTCCTATAGCTGTCTGCATGCTCATTTCCTTGTCTCTTTCAGAACCTTTATTCCAATGTCATGTTCTTAATAAAACCTTCCCTGACCACTGTTTAAAAAATTGCAAGCTCACCACCACCCCTGGCCCTGCCTAATTGTCCTTTCCTGCCTTATTTTTAGCCATAACACTTATCATTACCATACATACTATATATGTGACCAAATAATTTGATTGCCTATCTCCCCTTCTCCCAAGCAGACTATAAGCTCTGAAATGAGACCAGGAATTCTGGTATATTTTGTTCACTGCTGTGTTCCCAGCATATAGAAGAGAGCACATAGCAGGTGCTTGATAAATATGTGTTGACTAAACAAACGCTTACAACTCAATAATAAAAATACCAACAACCCAATAGAAAAATCAGCAAAAGGCACAAGGCATTTCAGGAAGAAAAGAAAAAAAAACAAAACACAACTTGTCAATAAACATACAAAAAGATGCTTGAATTTATGAATAATCAGGGAAATGCAAATTAAGACCAAAATGAGATACTATTTTGCACTCACCAGATTGGCAAACATTAAGAATTCTGACAATACTGGGGAAAAAAAAGAGGGGAGAGCAAACCATGAGAGACTCTTAAAGATAGAGAAAAATCAGGGATTAAGGAGGGCACTTGTGATGAGCACTGCGTGTCGTATGTAAGTGACAAATCGCTGAATTCTACTCCTGAAAACAATACTGCCCTGCATGTTAACTAACTAGAATTTCAATAAAAATTTGAAAAATTAAAAAAAAAATTCTGTGAAGACTAAGTATCAGTAAGGATGAGGAGAACAGGAAACTTTTTGTTGTTGTTGTTGAATCAGAATTTGTATTTTATTTTATTTATTTATTTTTTAAATAGTTTATTGTCAAGTTGGTTTCCATATAACACCCAGTGCTCATCCCCACAAGTGCCCTCCTCCATGCCCATCTCC
>NW_027530521.1:1903326-1949867 GCF_008692635.1 Crocuta crocuta | reverse complement strand
CCTCCCTCCCTCTCCCCCATTATTTTCCCCCTTCTTCTCCCCCATGGTCCTTCGTTAAGTTCCTCCTAATCCTCCTATACATGCAAACATATGGTATCTGACCTTCTCTGCCTGACTTATTTCGCTCAGCATAACACCCTCAAGTTCCATCCATGTTGCTACACATGGCCAGGTGTCATTCTTTCTCATTGGAGAACAGGAAACTCTTAATACACCTGCTGGTGGAAGTGTAAATTATTTCCCTCTTTAGAAAACAATTTGGGGTTATCTTGGAAAGGTAAGCATTTGCCTACCCTACATCTCAGTTTCTCTGTTCTTAGGTTTATACCCCAGAACAATGCCACTCAAAGTGCAGTCCACAAACTGATGTCAGTATGTAAAGGATCTGCTTTAAGCCATCACGAGACAAGTACAAAAATTGAAAGTAAGCCTTTAGAAAATGTAATAGCAACGTCGTGCTATCACCTTACATTGATTTTTCAGACATTTTTTATCATGGTAAAATACACATAACATGAACCATTTTTAAGTGTACATAGAGTTCAGTGGCATTAAGTACGTTTACAGTGTTGTCCAATCATCACCCACCATCCATCTCTAAAACTTTTTTGATCTTCTCGAACTGGAATTCCATGCCCATTGAATAAGAACTCCTCATTCTTGGGCCGCCTGGGTGGCTTAGTCGGTTAAGATTCCGACTTTCGATTAGGTCATGATCTCGCGGTTCGTGGGTTCGAGCCCCGCGTCGGGCTCTGTGCTGACTGCCAGCTCAGAGCCTGGAGACTGTTTCAGAGTCTGTGACTCCCTCTCTCTCTGACCCTCCCCTGCTCACACTGTCTCTCTCTCTCTCTCTCTCTTCTAGAAATAAATAAAACATTAAAAAAAAAAGAACTCCTCATTCTCTCTGCCCCCTCAGCTCCTAGCGACCGTTCCTACCTTCTGTCTCTATGAATTTGACTACTCTAGGTACCTCACCCAAGGGGAATCAGAGAGATCAGAGAGTATTTGTCTTTTTGTGACTAGATTATTTCACTTAACATAATGTTCTCAAGGTTCCTCCTTGAGCACATTTAAGGGTTTCCTTCCTTTTTAAGGCTGAATCACAGTCCACGGAATGTATATACCTTTCATTTATCCACTCAGCCAACAATGAACACTTGGGTTGTTCCCACCTTTAGTCTATTGTGAATAACTGCCACACCATATTTATTGAAAAATATCTGTTGGGTATAACAAAATTTCATTTTCCAAGTAATCACGTTTACGGTATTGTTACGGTATTGTACATAAGTGCCAGTCTGTAGACAGTCTGTAAAAAATTGGGGGAAAAATTTCAATTTACCCACAGACAGTTCAAGAAGCACCACCCTGGAGTAAAGGCTTCCAAACTTTTCTAAAAACCACAGTAAGAAGATTCTTCCAGTCACAGCCTGGGACACACAAACTTAACTGAAACGGAAGCTTCATGAAGCAATACTTCACATGAAATGCACTAAAGTAGTTACAGCTCTCTTTTGCTTAAAAAAAAATCCTGGTTGAATCTATTAAATTGATTTCACAGCCTACTAAAGATCACGAATCTCGGTTGCAGAACCAGTGCTCTTGAGAAATCCTTGCACATATGTATCTGGAGCCATGTGAAAGACTATTCCCAGTAGGGTTATTCATAGAAACCAAAAAGAAAAAAGAAAAAAAGAAAAAAAAAGAATATAACCCAAACATCCATCAATAGGAAGCTAAACAAATAAATTGTGATATATTCACCTAATAGAATATTACAGGGGCCCAATCAATGTTTATTGAATGAATTAATAAGCAGCTGTGAAAATGAACTATTTGGATGAATCTTAGAAATACAATGTGGAGTGGACAAAGCAAATCACAGTCAACTCTATACTGAATGAAACCATTTTTTAAAAGCAAAATAAATCAAGCAAAACTAAACACTACATTGTTCAGGGGTACATACATGTGATGAAACTATCCTAAAAGGCAAGAAAATGATAAACACAAAATTTAGGACAGTGGGTACCTCTGAGGGCAGGGGCAGAGGGTGGGGCTGAGAAGTTCACAGGCAGCTTACAGAATTGGAAATGCTATTACATTGGACAGTTTATAAATGTTCATTTTATTATTATGCTTTGCATCTAGATAGACACAGTATGTATTCTTTTATCTATCAAACATCTTTCGTAGAAACAAAATTGATAGAATTGTAGGACAGAGAATTCTACCTACATGGTGCAGGCCGCCTCTTTCATTGATAGAGCAAAACATCAATAAAATGGGCCCCCTGAGCTTCTTCCTAGACTGTGAGAATATAGCTGACCATCATCTAAGGGTTGGGTTGGAAAGAAGGGGATCAGGACAAGGCTCTGGCATGCATCACTTCCCCGTAGAGTAACTGCTCCAAGTTGCCTTACACTCATCCAGCCAACTGCCATCCTTCATTGCTTCCAACAGCCACGGAATGTTCTGCATCCCTGACTGTTGCTTTGCTCTTAGAATTCTGGGTTGAAGAGCTCAGGGAGGCAACAGAAGACTACAAGTCCCTCAGAGTCAGGGGCCATGTCTTATGCATGCCCATATTTCTAACTTTCAACCCACTGTATATGCAGTAGATACTGGGTAGTTGTTTCCTGTATAAATGAAAGAAGCACTTGGTGAAGAATAAATGACCATCACAATTAAACAAAGGATGCTATACCGCTTCTGTCATTGCCAATGCATAAGATCACTTTGGGCTGTCCTGACTCATTATCTGATTAGGATATAGTAATGGGCATGGCTTCCCAAAACATATTTATGAATTGAAGCTCTGATAGAGAAGGTAAGATGAAGTCAGAATGGGGAAGTAGTTGGCTCTAAAACAGAAATGAAAATTCTTGGGGACTTTAAGAGTCATTGCACATACCAGTAAACTGGTGATTATCTTTTTTATCCCCACTTTAATATTTATCATGATTAATCATGAAGTGGCATGAGCAGAATACAGTGGTTAATAGCATAGAACATGGAGGCACTGTCTGGGTTTGAATCCCAGATCCTCCATTTCCTGGGTAAGCTTGGACAAATGACTTAACTTCTCCGTACCTCAGTTTTTCTCATCTGTAAAATGGGGTCATAATGCCCACAAGCAATTAAGTGAGCTGCTATTCTTTTTCTTTTAAGTTTATTTATTTATTTTAGGGGGGGCACAAGTAGGGTAGGTGCAGAGAGAGAGAGGGAGACACAGAATCCAAATCTGTAGCTTTGCTCTAGGATCCTTTGCCTAGCACGCTCGAAACCCTATTTTCCTTGCTGTAATCCTCAAAGACAATAACCTCTAACATACACAGAATCCTGACAGTCTTCCTTCGTGAAGCCTATCCCACCACATTTCTTTTCCATCCTTCCTGTCTCTGCTTCCTCTGCCCTCTTCAAAGCCTCCTAGCAGATTTCCCTCCGGTCTCTGTTTCTGCCAGTTGATCCTTGGCCCTGGGGACACATTAAACCTTCCTCAAGATTCCTACAATCTTCCTTTGCACGTCATTCCCACCCACCCACCTCTGCTCAGACCCTTCCCTTCCTTGCCACTCCACAAAGTGATGTTCAAATTCCTCAGCTTGACTGTCAAGACCTCTGTGGTAGCCTTTAGCCCCTTATCACTCCTTAGTTGTCTGTACAAACTTTTTTTCCCCCAATAGCCAAATCAATCTATTCATTGCCTCCATATTGGTCATACCTACACCCACCCAGACAATACCATTTCCTCCACTCCCAAGCCTGGAATGCTCTTCCCTTGACTTCAAGGTCTGGGAAAGACACTCTGAGAAGTGAGAGAAAGGCACCAAAATGGAGACTGGGGAATATCAGAAGCAGATTTTGCATTTCTAACTTGGCTTGGCCATAATCCCAGGAATGGGGGAAGGATTCTCTCCCTCCTCCTCCTCCTAGAAAGGCATAGAGCATGGTGTTTAAGAGCATGGGCTCTGGCTCTGTTAATTCCTGGCTGGGCAAGTTACTTATCTGTTCCGTTGCCTCAACTTTACTCATCTGTAAGAGAGAGGTAGTGGCCCTTTACCTTTTACTAAGTACCTTCTGGAATGGATGTGGTGGTGTGCCACAGTAATCCCCCTTCAAGACTGAGACACTTACTCCCCAGCTATAGGAGTGATAGCCGCTGACTGCTCACACGGAGTCCCTCCCAGGAACCAACCTCAACCTCAACCTCAACCTCAACCAACCAAGCTGCACTGCTCAAGATTATGTTTCTCCCTTGTGCAGCCTGCTTCCAGTGACGGGCCAATAGAGGGTATAAAAGCCTGGTCTCCTTGCCTTGACTAGACAACTCCAAAGGGGCACCCCAGCTTCTGGTCTCCCCATAAAATCCACTGACGTCCCTGCTGTGACTACATGAGAGGCCAACTTCTCTCTTTGCCCACTCCAGCTCCCTTTCCTGTCCCTTGCAGGTGTTGTTCCCCAAACTACCCCTCAATAAACTGCCTGCATGCAGATCTCTGCTTGAGAGTCTGTTTCCCAGGAAACGTGACCTACAACAGGTGGTTGGTCTAGGAAAGCAGTCTCAAAACTGGGATTTTGGACCAGAATTGCTTGCTGGTTCACTGGCTCTGAGGACCCCATTACTGATGGCAGGTGGAACACTGAGAGACCTGGCAGGTGGCTAGAGTGCAATTGCTAGAGCTTTCACTGGTGGTGACCTGGGATGGGACACAGGTAGACACTGATGCTGTGGGGTGCAGCATATCAAGCATTTCAGAGGTTCTGGAAAGTACTATTTGTAAAGACTGTAGAATGAGATGGCTGTTGCTAGGGGTGGCAAGGGATTGATTCATTGAAGAAAGATACTAAAATGCCCAGAATGATTAATCACCAATATAAGGCAGAGAGTAAGAGCTTGAGGCCATCTTTGACAGCATATAGAGAGACTCTCATCTCCTGCACTGGAGGGCAGAGAAAATGAAGGGTCAGGCCCAGCACTTAATTATAAGAGGAACAGGACTCCAAAGAAGATTGAATTCTCAACTCCAGTAAATCTACTATGCCAAGGTGGATAGCCTGATTAGAAAGAATGGGACCCTGGGATTCTCATGAGGCTGCAGGCAAGACTGGTCAGGGCTATAGTCATCTCGAGGTTTAGCTAAGACTGGAGCATCTGTCCAAGCTCATTCTCATGATGTGTGCAGGCTTGAGAAGATCCGTTTCCAAGCTCATCCCTGCAACTGCTTGTAGGCCTTTGTACCTCTCTCCCTGTGTCCTGATTATCCTCTCAACATAGCAGCTGGTGACAGGAGGGAGGGAGGAAGGCAGGGAATGAGAGTGGGAGGGCACCATGGAGTCTCCCAAGACAGAAGTCATAGCCTTTTTGTGCCCTAATCTTCGATGTGTCATCCCATCCCATCTGCCATTTTTCATGCATTAGCAGCAAACCACTAGGTTCAGTCCACACTCAAGGAAAGAATACATGAGTGGAGGGAGTGCCAGAGGCAGGGGTCATTGGGGATCACCTTAGAGGCTGCCTGCCACAACCTGACAGACATTTCCAGGGTTCTGGAGATAGCATTTTCCATACTTGAAGACATTTTGGCAACCCATTTACTTAGTGACAAAGAAGATTGCTCTTAGCAGAGCCTAGAGCAAGAAAGGGGTCTTCATCAGGTGCAGGCTGTGGTGCAAGTGACCCATCATAGGCATCTATGATGGAAAAAGACACTGTAGGGAGTTCATGGCATGCCCCAAGAAGTGTCACAAAGTAGATCCCTAATATTCTGGATCAAAGTCAAGCCATCTATAACAGAGGATTGTATATCCCATTCAGAAAAGAGCAACCTGTGTTCTATTGAGCCCTGGTAGACACAGGGCACTTGACTATGGGACATTAAGTGTCCGTGAAGCCAGAGATCTCCATCACGAGCTGGGTCTATCAGACTCACCAAATCATAAAGTCATTTGGGCTCAGAGCTCTCCATCATTAGATGGAGGTGGCATATCCAGGATCAAGCCTGGACAGAGCATGAGGAAATAAGCTGCATGAGTAGCTTACTCAGCCTCCCATGTCACTTCCCACTTTTGCACCAGTACCTTTCCCTCAGTTCACACCAATGGCCACATGGGGAATCATTTATGGTCAGCAGATGACAAAGGGAAAAGGCTGAGCGTGGGTCACAGATGAGTTAGCTCAGTATGTGGGTGCGAAGTGAAATGGACCATGGCTGCATATAGCCCCACTCAGTGAGGGGTGGGGGAAGGTGGTGGTACTGAAAGGTAACAGTGAAAGGGAAATCGTTCAGTTAGGGCTTTATTTTTTTAAGATTTTATTTTCAAGTAATCTCTACATCCAACGTGAGGTTTGACCTTACAACCCTGAGATCATGAGTTGCATGCTCCACTGACTGAGCTAGTCAGGTACCCAGGCACAGAGCTTTAGATGGTGCACTTGGTCCTTCACTGTGTACAAAGAAAAATGCCTTAGATTAGACTACATAGTGACTCATAGGCAGGTGTGATTGGCTTGATTAGTTAGTCAAGGGTCTGGAAGGAAAAAGACTGGAAGGCTAGGAACAAAGTGATTTGGGAAAGAGGTAGGTAGATGAACCTATAAGTGCATGAAGTGTGAAGACCTTACTGCATGTTAACACCTATCAAAGGCCATCCACCATGTAAAGGACACCAAATGATCAAGTAGGCAGAATTTCACAGGTAGCTGATGTCAGCTAGCCTCTACCACCAGCCACTCTGATACTGGCATGAACAGAATAGCCATAATGGCAGAGATAGAAGCTGTGCATGAGTCCAACTGCATAAGCTCCCACTCAACAAGACCAACCTCACTGCAGCTGCTGCCAAATACCAACCTACCATCAACAGAGACCAACACTGGGCACCTTACATGGCCCCATTCCTCCAGGAAAGCAACCAGAACTTGATGGAAAACTGATTACATTATAACCCTTCCAATCTGATAGGGGCAGGGGACTAGAATTAAGAAATATTCTATGCATGAATTTGTCTGACTATAAGGCCTCAAGGAACACCACTTTCTGAGAGTTTACAGAATGTTTGATACACTGGAACAGCATCTCACATAATGTTGTATGACACCAAAAAGCCCATGAAGGAGGTATGGCTGTGGACGTATGGTCACAGTATCCCCTGGCCCATGATATACTACACCACCCAGAAGCTTCTGGCCTCACAGAGTAAGGGATTGGCCTTTTGAAAGTACAGCTGAGGTACAGCTTAGAGATAATGCGCTGTGAAGATGGAATACCATCTTCCAGGATATAATTTAAACCCTACATCAATGACCATTATATGGGGCTATGTCCCAAGTAGGTAGAATACATGGGTCTGGGGAGCAAGGGATGGAAATAGGAGTGGCTCTGTTTATCATTACTCCCAGTGACCTCAGCTCTAGGAGCCTAGAGGTCTTGGTTCCTAGGAGGTTCCTTCCATCAAGGATGCAGTAATCCAATTAAACATTAGGCTGCCTGATCACTTTAAGTTTCTTGGGTCAACAGACCAGGGGGCAAGAAAGGAATCATCATCTTGGCAGGGGCAATTGACACTTACCATCAAAAGAAGGTGGGACTGCTGTTGTAGAATTAGAGCAAAGAAGATATATGGTGACAATCACTGGGACACACTCTACATCTCTTCAAACTCTATGTCCAACATCAGTAGTAAATGGACAAATGCAGCAACCACAGCCTGAGGCCACGTAAGCTGCCTAAAGCAGCAGAGGTGCTGAGAGTGAAGGGAATCTGGAATGCATAGAAGGGAGGCAGCCTGGAGAGTCAGAGCAGTTATTTGTCCTACGACTTTTCAAGTCTATGTTTCCCCAGAAAGAGACTCCTGGAGAAGCTTCTGAGGGGCAAACTTACTATATTAAGCAAGGAGATCTGAGCACAAGGGGTGGACTGTATGAGACATGTGACCCTTTCCTCATTCAGGGAAAACTCCAGTTCCTCTCCAGGCATTGTCCTCCATCAAAGGAAGCTGCTTTGCTTAAATTTATGTCCTCTCCCTATAGGCAGCCTACATCTAGTGACTCGCTAATGGGAGCTCCCTTTTTTAACTGTGACAACTCTGCAGGACCATCTCACTCCAGCACCCTCCACATGACCTGCTGAGACCTCAGTTGTAACAGTTCCACTCCCTCTGTTTAAGGGTGTCCGTCACCCTTCTTCATAGGTGTTCCTCAGAGCACTCCCACTTCCTGCAAGCAAATCTCTGCTTCAATCTGTCTCCTATGGAACCTAACACTCCAACCCAGAGGCATTATAAGAATTAAATAAATCAGTATTTGGAAAGGGTTTGGAATATTGCCTGACACAGAGTAAGCACTGTTTAAGTGCTTATTGTCACCACTATCACCAATACTGTGTAGTATCCTGCCCTCATTCCTTTGGTTAGTTCTATTATTTCCTCAGATCAGAATCTTTCACTGTGGTACCCAAGTACCATTGGTAATGTTTGAAGTGACTTTAGGTATTTTAGGGAGTATCCTGACAAACATCTTTTAGTTGTTGTGAATTAGTTTTTATACTACTTTTTATTATTTTTTAAATGTTTATTTATTTGGGGCTCCTGGGTGATTCAGTCAGTTAAATGTCCAAATTCAGCTCAGGTCATGATCTCATGGTTCGTGGGTTTGAGCCCCATGTCAGAGTCTGTGCTGACAGCTCAGAGCCTGGAGCCTGCTACAGATTCTGTGCCTCCCTCTCTCTCTCTCTGCCCCTCCCTTGCTCTCTCTCTCTCTCTCTCAAAAATAAATTAACATTGAAAGAATTTTTTACAAATAAATGTTTCTTTATTTTGAGAGAGAAAGAGAAAGAGCACATGCAAGAAGGGCAGAGAGAGACAGAGAGAGAGAATCCCAAGCAGGCTCCCTGATGTCAGTGCAGAGCAGGGCGCAGGGCTTGATCTCACAAACTGTGAGATCATGACCCCAGCCAAAATCAAGAGTTGGACGCTCAACTGACTGAGCCACCCTATTTTACTCTTTATTTTGAAATAACTTTAGATTCACAGTAAGTTGCAAGGAAATAGACAGGAAATCCCCATACACCCTACTCCCAATCTTCACTACCATTAACATCTTTCATAACAATAGTACCATAGCAAAACCAAGAAATCGGCTTTAGTAAAATCCATAGAGCTTATTCATATTTCATCAGCTTTATATGCACTCGTGTGTGTGTGTGTGAGTGATGTGATAAAATCATGATTTTATGATAAAAATGATAATTTTACCCTTATGCAGTCTTGCATAACTACCACCACAATCAAGATACTCAACTGTATCATCACCTTAAGAGTCTTTTATGTTACCCCTTTATAGCCACAAACACACTCTTTTTCCCATCCCTAAACTCTGTTCTTCATTCCTAAAATTTTGTCTTCTCAAAAAATGTTACATCAATGGAATCAAACAGTATGTAACCTTTTGGGATTAGCTTTTTTCTCTCAGCATAATTTGTTTCAGGTTCCTCCAAGTTGTATGTATCAGTTCATTCCTTTTTACTACTGAGTAGTACTCCATGGTATGTACACAACACCATTGGTTTGACCATTCACCTACTGAAGGACATTTGGGTAGTTTCCAGATTTTTGGCTATTACATATACAGCTGCTGTGAATGTCCGTGTATAAATTCCTACATGAAAATAAGCCTTCCTTTTTCCTGGCATTAAATGTCCACAAGTATAATTGCTAGCTAGGTTATACAGTAAGTTTTCAGTTTTGAAAGGAACTGGCAAACTATCTTCCAGAGTGACTTTACCATTTTACATTTGCACCAGCAATGTATGACTGACCTCGTTTCTCCACATCCTCAAAAACATTTGGTGTTATCACTATTTTTCATTTTAACTGAATTTACTTTTATGTATATTACCATTTTACTTATGTATAATGTTCTTATATTTATGACAAATAGTATTGGTTTTGCTTTCATAGCAGTGATATAAAATTTTATTTAAAAATAAAATGGGGGGGGGAGGCCTGGGTGACTCAGCTGGTTAAGCATCCAACTTCGGCTCAGGTCATAATCTCACGGTATGTGAGTTCGAGCCCACATCGGGCTCTGTGCTGACAGCTTGAGCCTGGAGCCTGCTTTGGGTTCTGTGTCTCCTTCTCTCTCTGCCCCTCCCCCACTCATGCTCTGTCTCTCTCAAAAATAAATAAACATTAAAAAGAACAAAATAAAATTAGGGGGACACCTGGATGGCTTAGTCAGTTAAGCGTCCAACTCTTGATTTTGCCTCAGTCATGATTTCAAGGTTCGTGAGCTCAGTCCCTGCATAGGGCTCTGTACTGACAGTGTGGAACCTGCTTGGGATTCTCTCTCTCCCCCTCTCTCTCTGCCACTCCTTTACTTGCACTCTCACTCTCTCTTTCAAAAATAAATTTAAAATTAAAATAGAATAAAATTAGGTTTTAAAAAGTAAGTTGTATTAAAGGAAATTATGAAGTAACAATTCCAGTGTACATGTTGATGGCAAAAATCATGAACCTGGTGTATATTTGTGTGAAGTTTAGGGAACCCTATCAGGATTTATCTGTATTATAGGTTAAATAGGTTTTTGTGGTCCAGCCATTTTGTTTATATACAAAATATTCCAAACAATTGATCCACAATAAAATTTTGGAACACACAACAAACAGTATATTGAAATCCACTCCTTAACTTATACTGCTTCATTTTTTAAGAGTATGTCCTATGCTATCTAATGAATGGAAAGCTCCACAAAGACAAGGATTCTGTCTTCTACTTCTTATAAATTAGCACTTAATACATCAGTAAGTGCTTCGTGATTACTTAAATGCATGGTAAGAATTCCTAGGAATATTGAAATTGCTTTATTATGACGGATTGCTACATTGGCAACTCCCAGTGAGCTATGCCTCTTGGTAGTTAAGCCCTTGAGTAATACATTCACAGTAATACCACACTGACTCTGTACTTAACCCAGAGCCTTGGACATTAGCAAGCGTGACACAGCAGAGGCTTGATAAGTGCTTGCATGTCAGAGCTTGCTTGTCCTCCCTGAATGCTCCTTCCTGGAAAGCAGCTGCCATGTGGGAAGATAGTCCAGCAGACTATCCTCCTGGAGAGAGAGAGAGACCACATGAAGATGCATAAGTCCACATATAGAGAACCCAGGTGCCCAGTCAAGGTCTCAACCAAATGCGGGCACTAGAGTGATCCTCACTAACACTATGTGGGGCAGAGCTACCCAGTCAGGCCACTGAATCATGAGAAATATATCACTTCTGTTTTAAGCCATTAAGGTTTGGCATGGTTGATAATATAGCAATAGATAACAGATACATTTATGCTTCCCAGGTTAGAGGAAGGAGATGCTTTTGCAACCGGCAGTGAATTGATGGTGATGGGTTTTAGACAGTTGTAGAAAACTGAGAAGACACAAGCAGAGGAAAGACAGAAAGAGGACAGGAAAGAACCTAGTCAAGATAGGCTTATTTTTAAAGTTCAGGATGTTTAGGAGCACCTGGCTGGCTCAATTGGAAGAGCATGCAACTCTTGATCTTGTGGTCTTGAGTTTGAGCACCATGATGGGTGCAGTGATTGCAAAAAATAA
The DNA here is from genome assembly GCF_008692635.1 of Crocuta crocuta. NCBI lineage: Eukaryota > Metazoa > Chordata > Mammalia > Carnivora > Hyaenidae > Crocuta > Crocuta crocuta. The sequence continues at coordinate 1,938,261 of NW_027530521.1, read as the reverse complement.
ATAAATAAATCTTAAAGTTCAGGATGTTTAAACCAAAGAACTGTAACATTTAACAGCCTAAATTTCCTTACGATCACTTAGGCCAGGAATGGCTACTAAGCAACCTGAATACTATCTCTCTCCACTTCCAGGCCCATGGCAGACATCACCAAGTGATCACAGAACTCTTTCCCCATGAACTTAGCATAGCCTCTGGATCTTTCTCAGCACACCCTCCTGACCGCCACTAAGCAAGTAACCAGACTTGGCACAGGATGTAAAACCAATCTCCATCTCCAACTTCTACCATAATTTTACTAATAAAATGATTCTAGGACCTAAGAGATTTATTTGTAGAGCTAGCCACAGAGCTGAAAAGTAGCAAAGGTAGGACTAAACCTCCAGACTCTCGAAGAGCCTTGAAATTGGTCACATCTGGGTTTAAGGGCAGGCTCTGACACTTTTTAGGTATATGATCTATCTTAGACAAGTTATTTAATCTCTCATTGCCTTGATTTCCTCATCTATAAACAGGGATAATATATTTTTTAAATGTTGAACATGGGAGAGCTCCTTAGTTTTTTAAGTTTATTTACTTAGGTAGCCTCTACACCCAGAGTGGGGCTTAAACTCACAACCCTGACATCAAAAGCCGCACACTCTCCTGACTAAGCCAGCCAGGCACCCCAAAAGGGATAATACTTTTACCTCACAAAGTTACTGTGAGAGTTAAATAAGTTCATATATTTTATGTAAAAACACTGACCACCATGCCTGGCATGCAGTAGGCTCTCAGAGTACAGTGACTTCCCAACAAATAGCAAGGAGTGCCTGGAAGAGAGAGTTTCGTGCTTTCAATCTGATCCATGAGAATGAGCAAGGGGAAATTCTACATACTCTGACCATAGCAGAGAAGATGTGTGGTGGGCATCAGAGCCAGTGGGGAGGGCCAAAACATAGAGAAGCAACAAGCAGGGAGGGGCACCTGCTCTCTGTGTGTTGGAGACAGCAGCAATGACTCCTCCTTTAATCTACCAGTGCCACTCTCTCTTCCATGATAACTGTCTAATAATTTGGCCATTTATCTAAAATATGAAAATAGAGACCCGAGAACAGGACACTGTAGCCCTGGTGATCACAAAAGTTTCTCAGCAAAGCAAAAGTTGTTCTCCAAGTTTGGGTCTCATCCTTCCTGCCTGGACAACTCCTGTAGCTCCATTAAGAAACTCTGAACCTCCTTGCTCTCTCTCCCCAAGTCCTTGAGGAATCCCCCAAAGCTCCATTCCACTCACATTCTCCCCAACCTGCCCTTTCATTTGCTTAAGAACCTTGCCAGGTTGTGAGGTCCCAGATGAGAAGGTACTCACTAACCCATTGACCAAAAAGAGCATCACAGTGCACTTACCCACTAACCCTAGTTCATCTTGAAGAAGAGGGTCCCAGTCTTGCTGGAGGAGGCCAGCCTTCCCACAATTCCTCCCTACTCCAGGCAGGATTATTTGGTTGCAAGCAACAGAAACAAACCTTGGCTAACTTAACCAAAGGGGTGTATTGCAAGGGCGAGACCATCTCACAGAATCAAGAGACAGCTAACAATGAGGCTGGTGGAGCAGGGAACAATGAGAGCCATGACGTCTCAGAGTAGGAACCAGTCAACCACCTTGTTAGGACACTGCTACCTGCTTCTTGAACAACATTATTTTACCTTTGTGCCATCCTGGTGAAGATTTCAAGTTCTTGAATCTGACTGGCTTGGCTTGAGCAAAATGCCCTCTCCTTTGCCAACTTGATTGACAGCCGAACTGAGACTGCAACCAATGGAGCACAAATTGTACCAAACTGGAAATGGCTTTGTTACCAAAAGAAGGAAGCAGAATGGAGATCCAAAAAATTGGATAGTGTAGCTGAAACTTACACGTGTCTAAAACACCCCCATTCTCTCTCCCACTTACACAATTCATTTAGATGCTGGTGCTGTGTATGCATAAAAGTTGGCAGAACTATAAACCAAAGCTGGTTAAACCAGCTGAAGGAAACTCAGTTGGGGGAGAAATTGGGCTTTTGGGATCAGAAGACCTAAGGTCTTGTTCCAGCACTGCTACTAATTGTGACCTTTGTTTCTTCATCTAAGCAATGAGATAAGCAGTGATCTATCCAGCAGGTCATTATAAGCATCAAAACAGATAATGTACTTCAAGGCACTTTGAAGGTTGTTAAACATGCAAACCTGAAGAACTGTTACTGGTCTGTCTGGGTTTTTATAATTTATTTTACAGATTGCATCATATCAACTACTTAACCTGAGATTGTGTTTGGCCAGAGGCAGTGCAGTTCCGACCGTAGCTGGCAGACACGCTGCAGTGAAGCGAGATGAAGGAGAGACAGCCCTGCAGGTAATGCAGTGGGCAGTCTTATTTCAGCCTACTTTACAATGCAATGATCTTGAGGAAATATTAGGACGCAGTTCATAGAGAGTTCTTACTAACTCAGAAAAATCAACTCCAGTGAGAGCCAAGAAATAGAAAACTGCCAGGGTGTAGGAAATAGCCATTTGGAAGAATGCATCAGATATTCAATATTCAACACCGAATTGATTGGCAATGTAGCATAGTCACTCAGAACACGAGCTTTGAGTCATGAAGACCTGAGTTTGAACTCTAGCTGCATCCTTTGCTTCATCTTTACAAGTATGGCAATAATCCATTCAACAAATATTTATTGAGGACTTATTAAATGCCAGGTATTATTTTAGGCACTGGGCATACAACAGTGGCCAATATAGGTCAAAAACCCCAGCCCTCATGGACTTTACATTCTATAAACAACATAATAGTAAAATATATACTATATCAGATAGTAATCAATGCTATGGAGAAAATAAAGCATGGCAGGAAGCCAGTGGGTGATTGGGGAAGAGCCATTGTCATCTATAGGATGATCAGGGAAAGCCTCATTTTGATGGTAACATTTGAACCAAGAGATGAAGGAAGGAAAGGACTAGACTATGCAGATGTCTGAGGGAAGACTATTTTAGGCAGAGGGGACAGCAAGTGCAAAGGTCCAGTCATGAGAGAACAACTGGATAGTCCAAAGTGGCCAGGAAGGTAGGAGGAGAGGTTATGCAGGATTATCCAACTGCAGTTGGAGAGAAGATGAACATCAGAACAGAGTACTGGAGATGGGGCCAATATGTAGGGCCTGATACTTTGGCTTTTACTGAGTGAGATGGGGAGCCATTGGAAGGTTCTGTGCAGGAAAATAACAATATAATATAATTAAAATTTTGAAAGCTAATTTGAGTTGCTGTGTTGTGGGCAAGAGCAGAAGAAGGAAACTGGTTAGAAATCTATAGCATAAATCCATGTGAGTCTTCTAGTTTCTGGCCCAGCACATAAAGAGCTTGGAAGTTGCCACTCTGTCTTAACAATAAGTAAAAAGTTGAACAAATTGAAAAAGCAATGATCCTTCTTAGATCTGTCAGAGAAGTAAGGTCTCAGGACAAACCACTGCTGCCAAAATTTCGAGAGACAGGTGAATAAATATAATCACAACTTATCAGAGCAGAGATCACCAGCAGAAACCTTAGTAGGAAGCAGTGCTGGGGTAGGAAAACCTAGACTTTAATTGAAAAACTGCTAGAGGCTCAGTGTGGACAAGTCTGAATTTTACTTCCAGGAATTTAACCAGGTTTTCACGGTAAATGTTTGAGAAAAATTCCCTCCTGCTTCTGGCATGGGTTAAGGAAAAGGAACCATTTGATATATGCCAGAGTGTGGTGTTCTTCTGAACAAGGCATGCCCTCAAAAGAAACTGTTTTAATAGAGCCTAAACTATGGGGGATTTTCCAAGAGCCTAACCAACACAGAGGAAGGGAAATACTCAACTCCAGCCTCTCTAGCCATCTTGTCCTACTTAAGGCAGTGAGGGCCTAGGAAGCACTTGTGAAATTCAGTCTAGAGGTACAGGCTCACTAAAAGACTAAGACCTAATCACAGAACTTTAGAACACCTTCCTCCTCCCACAGCTACATACTACAGTTCCTTTTACTTACTACATTATGTCCAGCCATTAAGGAAAAAAATGACAAGGCATACTAAAAGGCAAAAAACACAGCCTAAAGAGATAAAACATGCATCAGATAGAACATGAACCAGACTCAAAGATGGTAGGGATGCTGGAATTATCAGACTGAGAATTTAAAACAACCATGATTAATATGCTAAGGGCTCTAGTGGATGAAATAGACAGCATGCAAGAACAGATGGGAAATGCAAGCAGAGAGATGGAAGTTCTAAGAATGAATCAAAAAGAAATGCTCTAGAGATTAAAAAAAAAAAAAGTAACAGAAATGAAGACTGCCTTCAATGGGCCCACCAGTAGACTGAACACAGCTAAGGAAGGAATCACTCAGCTTGAGGATAGGTCCATAAAAACTTTTGAAATTGAAAAGTAAAGAGGGGTGTCCGGGTGGCACAGTTAAGTGCTGATTCTTGATTTCAGCTTTGGTCATGATCTCATGGTTCGTGAGATACTGGCAGCATGGAGCCTGCTTGGGATTATCTCTCTCCCTCTCTCTCTCTGTCCCTCTGCTGCTCACTCACTCTCTCAAAATAAATAAATAAACATTTCAAAAAATATATCTAAAAAAAGAAAAAGAAAAGTAAAGAAAAAAAAAAAAGACTGGGAAGGGCACCTGGGTGGCTCAGTGGGTTGAGCGTCCAACTTTGTGCTCAGATCATGGGGATTTGAGCTCCACGTTGGGCTCTGTGCTGACAGCTCAGAGCCTGGAGCCTGCTTGAATTCTTTATCTCCTTCTCTCTGTCCCTCCCCTGCTTGTGCTCCCTTTCTCTCTCTCTCTTTCTCTCTCTCAAAATAATTTTTTAAAAAACTTTTAAAAATACAGACAATCAAAGGTAAAGAAAAATGGGGCGCCTGGGTGGCTTAGTCGGTTAAGCGTCCGACTTTCGCTCAGGTCATGATCTCATGGTTCGTGGGTTCGAGCCCCGCGTCAGGCTCTGTGCTGACTGCCAGCTCAGAGCCTGGAGCCTGTTTCAGTCTGTGACTCCCTCTCTCTCTGACCCTCCCCTGCTCACGCTGTCTCTCTCTCTCTCTCTCCCTCCTAGAAATAAATAAAACATTGTAAAAAAAAAATTTTTTTTAAAAGGTAAAGAAAAACAACTTAAAAGAAATCAGAAAAAAAACCCTTACCTATAGAGAAGTAAAGGTAAGAAATACATCCAACTTCCCCTCAGAACAATGCAAGTAAGAAAAGAGAAGAATAAAATATTTAAGATACTGGGAGAAAAAAAAAACCCTCGCCAACCTAGAATATAGTACCCTATGAAATTATCCTTCAAAACTAAAGGAGTTTTATATTTGTTGCTAGTACATTTGCCTTGCAAGAAATGTTAAAACAAGTTCTTAAAGAAAAGAAAAATGAATTGGGCAAAAAATTTATATCCACAGGGTACTTGAGTGGCTCAGTTGGTTAAGTGCCTGACTCTTGGTTTCAGGTCTGGTCATAATCTCACAGTTCATGGGTCGGGCCCCTCGCTGGGCTCCTCACTGACAGTGCAGAGCCTGCTTGGGATTCTCTCTCTCCCTTTCTCCCTCACTCCCCAGCTCATTTTCTCTCTCTCTCTCTCTCTCTCTCTCAAAAATGAATAAATAAATGTCAAAAAAAAAAAACCTTACTCTACATAAATAAAGGAAGAGCATGGGAGAAGGAACGAGTGAAGGTAAAAGTAAAATTGTTTATTTTTCTTAATTGATTTTACACAACAGTTTGCTCAAAAGAATAGTAGCAACAATGTTTTCAGTTGTGTGTGTGTATGTGTGTGTGTAAATAAAAGAATGACAGCAATGATACAAGGGATGGGAGGAGGGAATTAGAACTATTTTGTTATTATGAAATACCTGCACTATCAATGACGTGGAATAGTGTTATCTGAAAGTGGAATTGGATTAGTCGTAAATGTATATTGCAAACTCTAGGCTACTAAAAGGAGTAAAAAAAAAATAAGTATAACTGATATGCTAAGAAAGAAGAGAAAATGGAATCATATAATATACTCAGTTAAAACCACAAAAGGAAGAAAAGAAGTAAAAGACAAAAATAGGAACAAAGATAAAGGACAGTAAATAACAAACAGTAACAAATATGGTAGAGATTAAATCAACTATTTCAATAATCTCTGTAAACATCAATGGTTTAAATAAACTAATTAAAACGCAGGGATTGTCAGAGCGGATCAAAAAATAAGACTCAACAGTATGTTTTCTACAAGAAACCCACTTTCATATAAACATATATATAGGTTAAAAATAAACATATGAGGAAAGACATACCATACCAACACTAATCAAAATAAAGCAGACATGGCTATATTAGTTTCAGATAGAAGAGACTCCAGAGCAAAGAAAATTATCGGGGAAAAAGAGGAACATTATATAATAATAAAAGGGTCAATTCTCCAGGAATACATCTCAGTCCTTAGTGTATATATGCTAAACAATAGAGTGTCAAAATATGTGAGGCAAAAAATTATAGAACTGCACAAAGAAATAGATGAATCCACTATTATGGTTGGAGACTTCAACACTCCTTTCTCAGAAATGGACAGGTCCAACAGGCTGAAAATCAATAAGGACATAATTGAACTCAACAGCCCCATCAATCAGCTATATATAATTGACATCTATAGACTACTTCATCTAGCAACAGCAGAATTCACATTCTTCTCAAGTTGACACGGAACACTCACCAAGATAGACCATACTCTGGACCATAAAACATACATTAACAAATTTAAAAGAACAGAAAGTATACAGTATCTGCTCTGAGACCATAGTAAAATTAATCTAGAAATCAGCTATGGAAAGATAACTGGAAAACGCTCAAATACTTAGAGATTAAACAACATACTTCTAAATAACACATAGGCTAAAGAAGAACTGTTGAGAGAAATTCTGACTAAATAAAAGTTTAAATATAACATTAAAATTTGTGGCATGCAGGGAAAACAGAACTTAGAGAGAAGTTGACAGCATTGAATGCATGTATTAGGAAAAAAAGAAAAGATCCAAAATCAGTCATCTAGGCTGTCACTTTAAGAACCTAGAAAAAGAAGAGTAAATGAAATCCAAGGTAAACAGAAGGAAAGAAATAATAAAAATTAGAGCAGAAATTAATGCAGTTGAAAATAGGAAATCACTAGAGAAATTGACAAAAGCTGGCTCTTTGAAAAGATAAATAAAACTGATAAGTCTCTAGCCAGGCTACATAAAAATGAGGACACAAATCAGAAATGAAAGAGAGGACATCACTACAGATCGTATGGACATTAAAAGGATAAGCAAAGGATATTCTGAACAGCTCTATGCCCACAAATCTGATAAACTAGATGAAATCGGCTATTTGAAAGAATCTGCCAAAACTCACACAAGAAAAAATAGACAATACAAACAGGTTTATGAATATTAGAGAAATCACATCAGTAAGTGACAACTCTCCAAAACAGAAAGTAATAGGCTCAGATGGTGACTTCTACTAGACATTTAAGGAAGACATTATACTAGTTCTATACAATTTCTTTCAGAAAATAGAAGCAGAGGGAATACTTCCTAACCCATTCTATGAGGCTAGCCTTACACCAATACCAACACCAGACAAAGACATTACAGAAAAGAAAACTACAGATCAGTATTTCTCATGAACACAGATGCAAAAATCCTCAACGAAGTATTAGCAAGTCTAGTCCAACAACATACGAAAAGAATTATACACCATGACCAAGTGAGATTTATCCCAGGTATGCAAGGCTTGTTCAACAATCAAAAACCAAATAATGTAACCGATTATATTAACAGGCTAAAGAAGAAAAATCACATGATCATATTGATAGAAAAAGGAAAAGTATTTGACAAAATCACACACTCATCCATGATAAAAACTCTCAGCAAACTAGGAATAGAGGGGAATCTTCTCAACTTAATTAAAAACGTTTTCAAAAAACCTACAGCTAATATCATACTTAATGGTAAAAAACTGGAAGATTTCCCAGTAAGATCAGGAATGAAACAAGGATGTCCCCTCTTGCCATACCTTTTCAACATCAAACTGGAAGTCTTAACTAATATAATAAGACAAGGAAAGGAAATTAGGAAGGAAGAAATAAAACTCTCTTTGTTTACATATGACATGATTGTCTATGTAGAGAATGTGAAATATTCAACAGCAACAAAAAACTTCTGGAACTTATCATTAATTACAGGAAGTTTGCAGGATACGATGTTAATATACTAAATTAATCACTTTCCTATGTACCAGCAATGAACAAGTAGAATTTGAAATTTAAAACAAAGTACCTTTTATATAAGCGCTCTTAGGTTTAAATCTTACCGAAATGTGTAAAGTTTTATATGAAGTCCATATAGGAGGAACAAAACAGGGAGCCAAGAAGCAGACCCATGTAAATATAGTCAGCTGATCTTTGACATATAAGAAAAAACAATAAAATAGAGAGAAGATAGTCTTTTCAACAAATGGTGTTGGAACAACCAGACATCCACATGACAAAAAAATTGAATCTAGACACAGACCCCACACCCCTCTCAAAAAGTAACCGGAAATGGCTCATAAAGTAGGTGAAGGCACACTTAAAAAAAAAAAAAAAGGTGATAGGGGCACCTGGGTGACTCAATCGGTTAAGTGGCTGAATTCAGTTCAGGTCATGATCCTGTGGTTCATGAGTTCCAGCCCGGCATCCGGATCTATGCTGAAAGCTCAGAGCCTGGAACCTACTTCAGATTCTCTCTCTCTCTCTCTCTCTCTCTCTCTGTCTCTCTCTCTGCCCTTCCCCTGCTTATGCTCTTTTTCTGTCTCTTTCTCTCTCTCAAAAATAAATAAAAACATTTTAAAATATTTTTAAAGCAAAAATGAACTATTGGGGCCTCATCAAGATAAAAAGCTTCTGCACTGCAAAGGAAACCATCAACAAAACTAATAGGCAACTGACAGAATGGGAAGAGATAGTTGCTAATGACAATTCGGATAAAGGGCTAGTATTCAAAATCTATAAGGAACTCAGCAAACTCCACACCCGAAAAACAAATAATCCAGTGAAGAAATGGGCAGAAGACATGAACAGACACTTCTCCAAAGAGGACATCCAGATGGCCAACAGACACATGAAACGATGCTCCACGTCCCTCATCATCAGGGAAATACAAATCAAAACCACACTGAGATACCACCTCATGCCCGTCAGAGTGGCTAAAATGAACAAATCAGAGAACTCTAGATGCTGGCAAGGATGTGGAGAAATGGGCACCCTCCTACACTGTTGGTGGGAATGTAAGCTGGTGCAGCCCCTCTGGAAAACAGTGTGGAGGTTCCTCAAAAAATTAACAATAGAACTCCCCTATGACCCAGCAAAGCACTGCTAGGAATTTACCCAAGGGATACAGAAGTGCTAATACATAGGGGCACATGGACCCCAATGTTCATAGCAGCACTTTCAACAATAGCCAAATCATGGAAAGAGCCTAAATGTCCATCAACTAATGAATGGATCAAGAAGATGTGGTATATTTATACAATGGAATACTACATGGCAATGAAAAAGAATGAAATCTGGCCATTTGTAGCAACATGGATGGAACTTGAGGGTATTATGCTAAGCAAAATAATTCAGGCAGAGAAAGACAGATACTATATGTTTTCACTCATATATAGAACAGGAGAAACTAACAGAGGACCATAGAGGCAGGGAAGGGGGAAAAATAGATACAGAGAGGGAGGTAGGCAAACCATAAGAGACTCTTAAATACTGAGAACAAACTGAGGGTTGATAAGGGGTGGGGGAGAGGGGGAGATGGGTGATGGGTACAGAGGAGGGCACTCGTTGGGATGAGCACCGGGTGTCATATGGAAACCAACTGGACAATAAGCTATATTTAAAAAATAAATAAATAATAACATAAGTAAATAAATAAAATATTTTTTAAAGATTATAGACCTAAATAGCAAATACAAAGCTATAAAATTCCCAGAAGATAACATAGGAGAAATTCTAGATAATCTTTGGTTTGACGATGGCTTTTTATATACAACACCAAAGGCATGATCCATGGAGAAAATAACTGACAAGCTGGACTTCATTAAAATTAAAAACCTCTGCTTTGTGACAGACACTGTGAAGAGAAGCCACTGTCTGGGATAAAATATTTGCAAAATATGGGGCACCTGGGAGACTCAGTCAGTTAAGCGTCCAACTTTGGCTCAGGTCATGATCTCGTGGTTTGTGTGTTCGAGCCCCACGTCGGGCTCTGTGCCAACAGCTAACTCAGAGCCGGGAGCCTGTTTCAGATTCTATGTCTCCCTCTCTCTCTGACCCTCCCCTGCTCACACTGTCTGTCTGTCTGTCTGTCTCTCTCTCTCTCAGACATAAATAAAACATTTTAAAAAATTAAGGGAGGGCACTTGTTGGGATGAGCACTGGGTGTTATATGGAAACCAACTTGACAATAAACTATTTAAGAAAAAAAATTTTTAAGTATTTGCAAAACATGTGTCTGATAAAGACTATTATCCAAAATATACAAAGAGCTTTTAAAACTCAACAATAAGACAACGAACAACCTGATTAAAAGTGGGCCAAAGACCTTAACAGACATCTCCCCAAAGAAGATATCCAGATGGCAATCAGCACAAGAAAAGGTGCTCCACATCATATGCCACTAGGGAAATTATCATAATGAGATTCCACTGCACATCTATTAAAATGGCCACAATCCAGAATACTGACAATATCAAACACAGCCAACGATGTGCAAGAACAAGAACTCTCATTACTACTGATGGGGATGCAAAATGGTTCGGCCACTTTGGAAGACAGTGGCAATTTCTTATAAAGCTAAGACATTTTTAATTTTTAATTTTTATTTTAGCGCAAAAGAAAGTATGTGCAGGATAGGGGGCAGAGGGAGAGACAGAGAGACAGAGAAGCTTAAGCAGGCTCCACACTCAGCTCAGAGTCCCATGTATGGCTCAGTCCCACAACCCTGGGATCATGACCTGAGCTGAAATCAAGAGTTGGACATTCAACCAACTGAGCCACCCAGGTGCCCCAAAACTACACATACTCTTACCATATGATCCAGCAAACACATTCCTTGGTATTTACCCAAAGGAATTAAAAACTTATGTCCATACAAAAACCTATATAGGGCAGCTTTATTCATAAGTACCAGAACTTGGAAGCAACCAAGATGCTCTTCAGTAGGGATAAACTGTAGACAATGGAGTATTATCTAGCAGTAAAACATTATCAAGCCATGAAAAGACATGGAAGAACTTGAGCTGTATATCTCTAAGTAAAAGAAGGCACTTTAAAAAGGCAACATACTGTATGATTCCAACTCTATGATGTTCTGGAAAAGACAAAATTATGGAGGCAGTAAAACGATCAATCAATGCTTGGGGCACCTGGGTGGCTCAGTCAATTGAGCAATCGACCTCAGCTCAGGTGATGACCTCACAGTGTGTGAGTTTGAGCCCTGCGTCGGGCTCTGTACTGACAGCTCAGAGCCTGGAGCCTGCTTTGGATTCTGTGTCTCTCCCTCTCTCTGCCCCTCCCCCACTCATGCTCTGTCTCTCAATAATAAACAGACGTTAAAATTTTTCTTAAATATAATAATATATAAAAATAAAAAGGCAACATACTGTATGATTCCAACTATATGATGTTCTGGAAAGGCAAAATTATGGAGGCAGTAAAATGATCAATCAATGCTTGGGGTGCCTCAGTTGGTTGAGTGTCCCACTCTTGATTTAGCTCAGCTCATGATCCCAGGGTCATGGGATCAGGCTCTGCGCTGAGTGTAGAATTGACTTGATACTCTCTCTCTCCTTCTGCCCCTCTCCCTTCCTCTCTCTCTCTCTCTCACTCTCTCTCTAAGATTAAAAAAAAAAAAACAAGGGGCGCCTGGGTGGCTTAGTCGGTTAAGCGTCCGACTTTCGCTTAGGTCATGATCTCGCGGTTCGTGGGTTCGAGCCCCGCGTCGGGCTCTGTGCTGACTGCCAGCTCAGAGCCTGAAGCCTGTTTCAGTCTGTGACTCCCTCTCTCTCTGACCCTCCCCTGCTCACGCTGTCTCTCTCTCTCTCCTAGAAACAAATAAAAATATTTTTAAAAAAAAACAAACTTTTTTTAATGATCAATGGTTTCCAGGAGCTGGGGGAAGGGTGAGGGAGGGATGAATAGGCAGAGCAGAGAGGAGTTTAGGGCAGGAAAATTATTCTGCATGATACTCTAATGGGATACATGTCATTGCACACTTGTCAAGACCCACAGAATTTGAACCACAAAGAGTGAACCCTAATGTAAACTGTGGATTTGGGGTGACAGTGATGTATCAATGTAGGCTCATTAACTGTAACAAACATACCACTCTGGGGAGGGATGTTGATAAATGGGGGAGCCTGTGGAGGCAGAGGCAGGAGGTATAGGGAAACTCTCTGAACCTTCCACTCAATTTTGCCATGAATCAAAAACTGCTCTAAAAATATATAAAGTCTGTTTTTGAAAAATCCAGGTATGAGTTGGTAGCTGCTGGGGCAAAAGTTGTAGCTTTAGAAGTGGGGAGAAGTGGTTAGATTCTAGGTATGTTTTCAAAGAGCCAACAGGATTTTTAAAAATATTTATTTATTTTTGAGAGAGAGACAGAGCACGAGTGGCGGAGGGACAGAGAGCGATGGAGACACAGAATCTGAAGCAGGCTCCAGGCTCCAAGCTGTCAGCACAGAGCCCGACACGGGGCTCGAACCTACAAACCGTGAGATCATGACTTGAGCCGAAGTCGGATGCTTAACCCACCGAGCCACCCGGGCGCCCCCAGAAGAGCTGACAGAATTGCCAGTGGATTAGATACATGACATGAGGACAAGAGAAGAAATCAGCAGCCTCTGCAAGATGCCACATGACAATGACATTGTACGATGTCAAGCACATACTAGACATTTGGCAAATATCAAACTCCCCTGAAATCTCAGAAGAGACGATGGTCCTCCACTAGGTAATATCTTACTTAGATAACTTGTGGGGGTAGGGTTCAAGACATACCAAAACACCCGAAAGTAGACGATGGCTAAGCTCTAGTCAATTCTAGTATGTCTTCTTTTGTATGCGATATTTTCTTGTGGTCAGCAGCTCAGTTCTGGAGACAGGAGATAAATGAAGTAGGAACAGAGAAAAAGAATGATTCATCCCAGGACCAGGACATGATAATAACTCCACAAGTAACACTCATTAGTAATCACAGGGGCAATACTAGCTAGGCGGGTGGAATGTTATGTGCTACGGAAGCCATGGGCTAGGCCAGCATCTTCACTGTAGTGCTGTAGCCTATAGCTTGAGGTGAACATTTGTGTTAAGGTGTGAAAGAAAGCCAAAGGATTAGTTCTCTAACCATTGACTGTCAATTCCCAAAGAATACAATTCTACTTTAGTTGGAAATTTTGAGCCTCCACTATGGTTTAGGCACACATATTCCTCCGGTGCTGAAATTAGCTCAGCAGGGTCACTATTTTGTATCCATTTTACAGATGGGAAAACTAAGGCTTACACAAAGGGATCACTGGCTAAGGAGTTGTGAACCTGGGTTCATGCACATACCACCTGCCTCACTTCTGTTTTGCCAACAATAGTCAACCTTCACTGAGCACCTAACTTGTGCCAGGCCCTGGTGTGTACAGCTATTAATATCTACAACAATCTCCACCTTACAGATCAGGAAATTAAGGGCTAGAGAAGTTAAGAAACTCACCAGAGACCCATACACACATACACACACACACACACACACACACACACACAATTCAGCCAGCCGGTTGCAGGGTCCATAGTCATATGTTAAACAAAAATTTTTTTATGTAATAGTAATATGTGCTCGTGGTAACAATTTTAGAAAATACAACGAAGGAAAAAAAAGTATCACCTATAATCTTACTGTTCTGAGATAAGCATGATAATCATTTTGGTGGATAATATTTTTCATCTTTTTCCTACACATATGTGCGTACACACACACATACATACATGCACATATTCAAAAATAAGATTATGTTACATGTGCTTTTTACCCACCCTTCACTGTCTAATATAATAAATTGTTGTCAACATTCTTCTGCTTGAAGTGTTTCCTATAATGGTGATTTGTTACTCACTTGAGTCATGTAGCAATTTGAGAATCCATAGAATCCTCTCCTTCCACCAGAACATTTTGGCATTCACATATACATGCACTATTCGGCATATCATTGCAGAGATTCCCTGAACCATGGGACCCTAACTGAAAGCCCCATCATTTCTTTTTTTTTAATAAATATTTTTAATGTTTTATTATTTCTGAGAGAGAGAGACAGCGTGAGCAGGGGAGGGTCAGAGCGTGAGGGAGACACAGAATCTGAAGCAGGCTCCAGGCTCTGAGCTGTCAGCACAGAGCCTGGCGCGGGGCTCAAACCCACGAATCGTGAGATCATGACCTGAGCCGAAGTCTGACGCTTAACTGACTGAGCCACCCAGGCGTCCCTGAAAGCCGCATCATTTCTAATGCCTGAATAATCTTCCATCGTGGAAGGATGCCCTGTAAGTCACTGAACCAACCCAGTCAGTCCCCTACGGTTGGACATTTAGGTTATTTCTGATTTTCCACTATTATAAACAATGTTGCAATGACTACTCCAACGGATAAATCTTTGAGTATGGCCCTATCTATTTCCTTGGGATCAATTCCAAGAGCACAATCATTTTTAGGGCTTTTGATAGTATTTCCAAATTGCCCTCCATTAAGGTCGTATCTATTTACGCTCCCGCCTGCAGTCGAAGAGGGCCCGATTCCCCACATTACTGCTCACATCTGGTCTTATAAAACACTATATTTTGTACCTTTTTAACCCTGCCGCACAGCTTCTCTTTTTCTTTTTGCTGTCTTGGAGACAGTGATTTCTGACTCAAGGAACTGGAAACAGCAGCCTTTGGGGAAGACTCCAGGTTGAGAACTGCGGTCTTCCCCTGCTTCAGTGAAGCCCCAAAGGCTGCAGTTTCCTAGATTCTGCGGAAGACACGCCTTTGCAAATCTCTTTGCCCTTGCCTTTGGTGGGAAAAGTGTCACTAGGCGAGAAAATATGAACAGGCTAACCTTTTTAAAAAAATCTTTTAAAAAATGATTTTTAAACATTTCTATTACGAAATGTTTGTCCCCAAAGGAACCAGGAGGATTCCTTTTAGTAGATCTTAAAATTCATAGATAAGTAATTCTGTAGTGTGACTGCTCCTTCTCTCCTACTTTAGACAGCCAAATCTGTCCTGATGTATAAAATTTGCTGGGAGGAAAAAAAAATGAAGTTTGGCCCATGAGGCTGGTTATAAGGAGAAATCTCTTGCATATAGTAGGCGCTCAATAAATGTTTGTTGAATTGCACTGGAAGACTTGGACATGAACCCTGGAGGAATAGGGGATTTCATGTGCATGCTTAACTACTGAAGCTTTCATTAACTGTGGCAGTGTTAAATACAGTCGGTACTAATGAGGGGGAGTGGTGACCTGAATACACCAAAACAGAGGGAAATCCCAGATCAACTCTATGTAGTCTTGAAATACAGTCCATGATTTTTTTTTCCTGTAACAGATGTACCTTTCCAATTCTGGTTGGCTTAGGCGAATATTACAATGAGCTTATCTCCCTGAGCCCACAGAGAGAGACCGTGCGAGGTGGTCATCAGGCTAGATTTAACAGTCCCCAAAGAAATCCCAATATGGACATATTAGGTGATATAAAAGAATCATTATTAATTGCATTCACTGCAATATTATTTTAGTTGTGTAGGGATATGTTCTTTCTTTTCTAAAGATGCACACTGAAGTTAATAAACAAACAAACAGGTAAAAGTTACCATGGGCCATCTACAAAAAGGATAACAAAGATTTGGCCATATTACAGCAATAACTACAGTTTCCTGGAAGCTTATATATATTAACTCAAATCCTTACGAGAAACCTCTGCAGGAAGGTAATGTTTCTGCCCTGATTCTGCATCAGGGAACCCCGCCCCCCCATCACTGGATACTGTAATGATGAAACCCACAGGCAAAGCATCCTCCCCTCCGGCCCAGAAGGTGGCGTGGGACCCAGGCCTCTCTTGCAATCCTCACTGTGTGCATGGAGGAATTCTCAGGCCAGTGATGAAAAGCTCTGAGCACTGCTCTCAAGAGTTCATCCATCAGCCCTTTCTGAGGCCAGAGGCTGGGGCTTTTCTGTCCATTCTGTGACCTTCCCCGCTCAAGGCAGCGACAGTTGGTTTCTATTGCATGCAGCCGAAGAATGCTGACCGGCAGAGAAATGTTACCCAAGTCACCCCGGACTGCCCAGCTAAGTAAATGGCCAAGTGAGAATTTTGAACGCAAGGCTGATGTCACAGCCACAGGCCACTTCTCAAAGGACGCACATAAAGGGTTAAGTTCATGTGCCTTCCAAGTCCCGACTTTCCCTTTCTCTGCCATCTGCTTCTTCCCTATAAAATTCTTGCATACCCACTCCGTGTCCTGTCTACCTGCAGGGCTGGAACAATACATCACTGGACCAATGTAACTACCCCTCCACACTGGGTACCCGGTGTTAATTCAGTGAGTGCTTTAATCCAAAGCCCCCTGGACTAGCTAGCTATGGCTGCTACTCATCCCACCTCTTCACAACGTTTTAAAACAACACTGCAGCGGAGGCAAGAACAGGTCGTCTGGTCCAGCCTCCTGCCTCAAAGAAATCCTGCCCTCAGATCAATAAAATTCAGTCACATGACAGGAGTCACTTTTGCCCCCACCATTATGAGGAGTCTACTGGTTACTGCCAGCCTCAGGAAGCACCCTGTGCTATTCTAATACGGAATGCACAAGTCCTAAAGAGAGAGACTGGAGCCGAGAGCGTCAGAGCCTCCGGGGTAGCGGGGAGCGCACGGGCTCTGCAGTCAGAGACACACGTCTCATACCCGGGATATGAGCTTCCTTTCTAGATGGTTTCCTTATCTACAAAATGGGGATAAAAACAGTGCCAACCTCACAAGTTCTTGAGATGCTTGTATCAGATGAGAAAGTAAAACCACCTCATACGCAGTAGGAGCCAACAATACCAGTGCTTCCCTTCCTCAAGAATTTAGGACAGTTGATTGCTTATTCCTATTTTTAAAGATCTCCAAGGAAGGAGAAACCATAGCATCCCTTGGTAGCTAGTGCCAGTGTTTCACAACCCACTTAGATGATGTGTGAATATAGCACAGAGGCCCACATCCAAGGAGCCTGGCAGAGGCTGGGAGGCATGCCAAGCAGCTTGCTGGACTGCTACCCAATCCGATCCCTTCCCCCGCCATTGCCTCCTAAATATATATATTAGCTTAGCCATCCTTCACGGGCCAACCTCCTTTTGGAAACCCTGTCTGATAATCTCCTGGTTTGAAATGCTTTCGGTCTCCTAACCACTATAACACCTGTTGGCTATAACATGCTCCAGCCATTTATCAAGAACAGGCTGGTACTGTAACTATTTAATTGTGTAATTGGTTAATTCAATAAATAGACATCAAGTGCCCATCTGCATTGCCAGCTAGCATCCCAGGCACCGGGCAGACAGCAATGAATGAAACAGATGAGGTCCCTGCCTTCATGAAGTGCACATTCTAGCAAGGAGGAAGGGGGTAGAAATTAAGCATAGAGAATGTCAGTTGATCAGAAGTGCACTGGAGGAAATTAGAACAGGGTTGGGGATGGGTAACCATTCTTGGTGAAAGGAATGGCAGGCCCACCTCAAACCGGCTCCCTCTCATTCCCTGTACCCCCAGGCAGGCTTTCCCAGTTTGCCACACCCCTTCCAGCCCCAGGACCTTTGCACACTCCTCTTGTCTGGAACACTTGTCCCTCCCTACCTCACCTGGTTAACTCTCTCGTTTTGATGAGGTTATATTTGAGCAGAGACTGGAAGGAAGGTAGCAGACTACTTACATGTGCTTGGCTTCTCTAGGAATATATGCTCCTGGAGGGTAAGAGAAGGCAGTGAGGAGTAGAGGTTAGAAATGGTAACTCCTGGGGCGCCTGGGTGGCTTAGTCGGTTAAGTGTCCGACTCTGGCTCAGGTCATGATCTCACAGCTTGTGGGTTTGAGCCCCAAGTCATGGGCGGGGGAGGTGTGCTCTGACAGCTCAGAGCCTGGAGCCTGCTTCTGATTCTGTGTCTCCCTCTCTCTCTCTGACCCTCCCCTACTCACACTGTCTCTCTCTCTCAGAAATAAATTAAAAAAAAAAAAATTAAAAAAAATAGATCTAAAGAAATGCTAACTCCTGAGTCAGATGAATGGGCTCAAACCCCTGCTCTATCTCACCCTAGTTGCCTGACAAGTTCCTAACTTCTGCAAGTCTTGGTCTCCTGGAAAATGGAGAAAGAACAGTATTTATCTCATAAGAATATTGTAAAGATTCAATAAAGTCACAAATGCATAGTGGTGGGCATCAAAGATGGATTTACCCTGAAGCTAATAAAACTTCAGGGATTTACCCCCCCACACACACACAAACACATAACACACATGCACGCACGCACACACACAAACTTGCATGAGCCCCTTGCAATGCTCTTAGAGGGGCCTAGCAATGAGTTTACATGGTCATGTGTTTTTGTAAAATATATTAACAATCAGT
The DNA here is from genome assembly GCF_008692635.1 of Crocuta crocuta. Lineage (NCBI taxonomy): Eukaryota > Metazoa > Chordata > Mammalia > Carnivora > Hyaenidae > Crocuta > Crocuta crocuta. Next base: position 1,919,544 of record NW_027530521.1, on the reverse strand, counting down.
TAAGACTACAGTCTCTTCCCACTTAAAAAATTTTGGTTTTAGGGGGGAGGGGGGGATGGGCATGGAGGAGGACACTTGTGGGGATGAGCACTGAGTGTTATGTGGAAACTAATTTGACAATAAACTATTTGTAAAAAAAAAAATTTTTTTTTTTGTTTTTAATGTTTATTTATTTTTTGAGAGAGACAGAGAGCCGGCGCGTGAGTGAGGGAGGCTGCAGAGAGAGAGACACACACACACAGAATCCGAAGCAGGCTCCAGGTTCTGAGCTGTCAGCACAGACCCCGATGCGGGGCTCGAGTTCACAGACCATGAGAACATGACCTGAGCTGAAGTCAGACGCTTAACAACTGAGCCACCCAGGTGCCTTTGTCCCTTCCCACTTTGACTTCCCTTCTGTCATACTTCTCACGTCAGGTGGCACTGGAAAGGACATGGGCCTTTTGCATTCATAATTCAGACGGTGAATGCGACTGCTCTGCCCCAAGAGGAGAGGAGACTGGTCTTCCCGGGATGTGGTCAGGTTCACCAACTGAGGATGGTTTCAGAGTGTGGAGAGCTGTAGGCAGGTGCTGGCAGAACCCACCTACCACTGCTCCCACACCTGGAGAAGGAGGCCTTGGGGAGCAGGACAACTCCCCCTCCATGTGACCCCAACTCTAAAGCCTCATGCTAGGACCTCAGGACACTCTGGGGACTTCCTGAGCCTTCATCAACAGCCAGTCCCAGGGTCTGGCAGCTCTTATAGTTATGCTGAAAAGTTCTTGAAATCTACACCCAGCGTGGGAATAAGCTGGTTTCCTCTCCTAAGGGCAGAAAACAGCTCATGACCATCTTCCAACTGAAAACCTCCCTACTTGAAAGCCGCTATAAATTCACATCTCGGCCTTTTATTTCCCAGCCAAGTGATGCCAATTACTAACAGCAAAAGGAAAGAACGTGACATACTGATATTCTAGTTCTGATGGCTGATTGCCACAAATCCCCTGGTCCCTAGAGCTCACTGTGCCTCTCCTTTGTGACCATTCTCCATAGTTGTCGCCCAGAAAGTCACCCTTTCCCTTGCTTTCCTCCAGGAGACTTCTAGAAAGACATCTTAAGGCCCATTGGCCCATTTGCAAGAGCCCAGTGAGTCCCTTTGCCCATCTCCCAGCCAGACTCAGGGGAGGACTCGATTTTAGCATCTTCCTGTGTATTTGTGTGTGTATAGGCACATTTATTTCTAGAATCAGAGAATCTTTGTCCACCCTCATCTGCCTCTGGTACTACCCACCATCTTCTCCTTCTGTCATACTTCTCCCTTCAGGTGGCACCGGAAAGGACATGGGCTTTTTGTATTCATAATTCAGACAGTGAACGCAACTACTCTGCCCCAAGAGGAGAGGGGACTGGTCTCCTGCCTCAAGTTTATTTCCCATTCATAAACTCAGCAGGTTCACCGTCACTCAAAATACACCACAGCAACAGCAGTGTATGTTAGCTGGGTTACCTCCATGAAGGGACATCATGCTCATGACCCCCTGAGCTCCCAGCTTCCAAAAGGTCAAGACCTCAGCCTTCTCTCTGCTTTCCCATACACCCCCCAAAATCAGAACAAGACCTCCAGACTCACAGGAACGACTGCCCTTTTACTGAAGGGAGGAGGGAGAAGAACTTTGGTTGACTTTTAAATCATGGCCCTAATATACTGAATTTATAGCCCAACAATGTAAGGACACATATCACTCTAAAAGTGTGCCTAATGGGCAGAAGACATGAACAGACCCTTCTCCAAAGAGGACATCAGATGGCCAACAGACACATGAAACGATGCTCAGCATCCCTCCTCATCAGGGAAATACAAATCAAAGCCACACTGAGATACCACCTCACGCCGGTCAGAGTGGCTAAAATGAGCAAATCAGAGAACTCTAGATGCTGGCGAGAATGTGAAGAAACGGGCACCTTCCTACACTGTTGGTGGGAATGTAAACTGGTGCAGCCCCTCTGGAAAACAGTGTGGAGGTTCCTCAAAAAATTAACACTAGAACTCCCCTATGACCCAGCAGCAGCATTGCTAGGGATTTACCCAAGGGACACAGGAGTGCTGATGCACAGGGGCACATGGACCCCAATGTTCATAGCAGCACTCTCAACAACAGCCAAATCATGGAAAGAGCCTAAGTGCCCATCAACGGACGAATGGATCAAGAAGATGTGGTTTATCTATACAATGGAATACTACATGGCAATGAGAAAGAATGAAATCTGGCCATGTGTAGCAACATGGATGGAACTTGAGGGTGTTATGCTGAGTGAAATAAGTCAGGCAGAGAAGGACAGATACCCTGTTTGCACGTATAGGTGGATTAGGAGGAACTTATGGAGGACCATGGGGGAGAAGAAGGGGAAAAATAGTTGGGGAGAGGGAGGGAGGCAAACCATGAGGTTCTCTTGAATGTTGACAACAAACTGAGGGCTGATAGGGGTGGGGGGGAGGGGAAGAGGGGTGATGGGCACGGAGGAGGGCACTTGTTGGGATGAGCACTGGGTGTTATAAGGAAACCAACTTGACAATAAACTATTTAAGATAAAAACTTCTAAAAAATAAAAGTGTGACTATGTCTTGGTGACGTATTACTGCTTACAGTAATAACTTCCCTCTAACTTTCTGGAACAGCCTCAATATCTAGGCACTTTTTAAAAAATTGAGACAGTTTGTTTAATGTGTAATTAAATGTGATTGGAATGTATAGCTTTTATATACTTTAAAAAAAAAAAAGGAGGGGTGGGGGGGTGGAATGTCCTTCCTCAGACCATGTGCCCTGATTTGGGTTTCAGAAAACCTGATCCCTGTAACAGGAGCACACAGTATCCTCAGGTCCAGCAGCTTCGCTGATGGATTCAAGAGGCTGAGGCTCGGGTGGAGAGTGTGAAAATACTTTGAAAAGACCTTTCACTATCCAGATGCAAGCATTTATCATCATCATCATATCATCATTATTAGCAATAATAAGTGGATCAGGGGGAGCTTTTCAAATGCAAATCTAATCACATTGTGCCTTTCATCCAAGGCCTCCCACTGCTGTTAGGACAGAAGCCAGAGCATACCCCAGGCCTCCAGGCCCTTCATGGCATTTTTGTAGGAAGAATGGCAGGGCCTGGCTCCTGCCCACCTCCTACCAGCTCCCTCTCATTCCCGGTGCCCCCCATGCAGGCCTTCTCTCAGCTTGAATTTGCTGCACTTCTTGCAGCCCCAGGACCTTTGCACACTCCTTATGTCTGGAATATTTGTCCCTCCCTAGCTCACTTGGTTAACCCCCTCTTTTTGTTCAGGGATCACACTTCCTGTAGGAAGCTTTCTCTACCTTTCCTGGCTGGGTAAATCCTTCCCTTCTACATCCTCACAGAATCCTGTTCAGCCATCCATCTATTTATTAATTCATAGTTATTGAGTGTCTATTATGTGCCAGACAGTATTCTGGAGGTGAGGAATATAATGGTGAACAAAGAAGTCCCAAGGAAGCTTCCACTCTAACAGAAGAAGAGGTAATAAGCAAACAAGCACATACACCTACTAGAACATCAGGCAGTGATAAGTGCTGTGAGGAAAAGAAGGCTGGGTAGGGATTAGTCCGGTGGCAAGAGCAGGGATTATCACTTCAGCTAAGGGCAGTGGAGAATATGACACCTTCCGAACAGATGACACTTAAACTGAGGCTTCAGTGAAATGAAGGAACAAACCATGAAGAGGTGTATGGAAAGATGACTTCAGACAAAAGGAACAGCAAGGGCAAATGTCCTGGGGCAGGACTTAACTTAGTAAGTCCAAAGAATAGCAAGCAGAAGGCCAATATGGCTAGAATTGAGAGAGAAAATTGGGAAGGTACTACATGAGGTTGGAGGACATGTAGACAAGTCTTTTGAGGCATTTTGTTACCACAAAAAGCAGGGAAGCACATGAGCATTATGGAGGGTATTTCTGTTTTGGTTTTTACTCCGTTTTAAGATGGGAAGTATTGCAGTATATTTGTGTGCTAAAAGGAATGATCCAGTAGCGAGGATGACATTGGTGATTCACAAGAGAGAGATCACTGCAGCCAGTCCTCCAGTAAATGAAGAAGAATGGGGTCCAGGGTCCAGGTGGAGAGCTTGGCACGATGCATGTACGGGGACAATTTGTAATCTGCAACAGGAGAGGGCACAGCACATACATATTGATGCTGGAGGCTGGTCCGTTTAGTGGTGGATAATGAGCATTCTGATGGTCTCTGTTTTCTCAGTGAATAGGAAGATGAGATCATCAGCTGAGAACCAGGCAGAAGGGCACTGGGGCTGGAGAAAAGAGGAGAAGGTACAAACAGCCATCTTGGGGGGGGGGGCAGACTGACTGAGGACCGCAGTAGGATCGATCACTGGGCAGTACTGAGGCAGCCCACTTATTTGAGGACTTCAACGTAAAACAAGAGCCATCGGTGCAGTTGCTAGTGTTTTCTCCAGCCATGTTCCTGTGCCCAGGTTCAGGTGCAAGAGAGGTGCCCGACTGGGTTCAGCCAGGGTTGGGGTTTGGGCAGGTCAACACAGTGAGCATGTGGGTTATGGACCAATCACAAGACTAGGCCATAGGGTCTAGGTTGGGTGAGGAGGAAAGGAGGACCTAGGTGGTAAAAGACAGGAAAATACGGTAGAGGGTCAATGGATTGAAGACCTCAATAGGGCGGGAGAATTGTTGGAATGCTAGTCCTAGGATCACTGAGCTGGGAAGATATAGGGTGACGGCCTGAATGGGATGGTTCGAATGGAAACTTCCGAGATGCTGTACCTGTGGCAAGGTCTGTGTGTGACGATGGCTGAGGTGGAGAGGAGGAGGGGATCATGGTATTGAAGCATCAAGAAACAAGAGGCAGGGTAACAGATGGTCATCTACGTGGGTCTTAGAGTCCCTGACAATGGCAAGAGTGGAGGTACAGAGAAAGTCAGTGAGCCGGGTGGTCAAATTACCAATGAACACACGAGCAGGAGGCAGGAAGAGAGCACACGAGATGGTCTGATGACAGGTGCTCGTATTTTTCACGTTTATATGATTGTTTTGTTAGTGTTGATTTTGCCCACTACACTGTACACGCCACTAAGAGTGGGGACCATGTCTGCTTGTGTTCATCACATCACCTACAGCTTCCAGCTCAATGCCTAGCACAGAATAGGTACTTAATAAAAACTTCTTGAAAAAATGAATGAGTGAACAAATACTAGCCTCTGGAATTGGAAGACAGAGGGTGAGAGGCATTGATCCAATAATTTGCTCCTTTCTCTTCCCATTAAAGTCCCCGGCATAGTGCTTATTTTCAGAAACTTCAGTCAATGGTCACTCAACTAACATTCATGAAATACCTGTTAAGTGCCAGGTGCTGTGCTGCGTGTTTCAAAGAGGATTAAGATGTGGGTGCAGCTCTCAGAAATCTCAAAGTATATCCAGGTGAACTCATGAATAAATCACTTTAATGCAATGTGAATAGAGCAATGATAGAGAGAGGTATGTGCAAAATGCTCCAGGAACACTGAAGCTGACTGCCTTGGGGGGAGACGGGGAGGCTGTGGGCACAGATAGTATCTGGAGAATGAAGATGGTCAGCTACCAAGACAAGTGGTTGTTGGATGAAGGACCAGCCTGTCCACAGGTATCAAGGGTACGAAAAGCTTAGCAAACTGAGAAGTCTGACGAAGACTAGCAGTTAAGCTAAAATGTCATCCGGCCCTTATATTTAAGGTCAGTTGGTTGCAACCAGAATGCTAGCTAATTCAATGGAGAAAGAACAGTATTTTTTTTTTTAGTTTTTAAAAAAAATTTACTTATTTGGTTTTGAGAGAGTGAGAGAGAGCATGCATAAGCATGCACGCATGAGAACGAGAGAGGGGCAGAGAGATGAGAGAGAGAATCCCAAGCAAGCTCTGTAGGGCTGGATCCCACAAGAAAAAATAGACTTAACAAATGGTGCAGGGGCAACCAGACATCCACATGGAAATGAATGAAGTTAGACTCCCACCTCACACCACATGCAAAAGGCATTTCAACATGGATCAAAGACCTAAATGTAACCATCAAAACTACAAAGCTCTTGGGGCGCCTGGGTGGCTCGGTCAGTTAAGCGTCCGACTGCGGCTCAGGTCATGATCTCACAGTTCATGGGTTCAAGCTCCGCATAGGGCTTTGTGCTGACAGCTCAGAGCCCAAAGCCTGCTTCAGATTCTGTGTCTCCCTCTCTCTCTGCCCCTCCCCCACTCGCACTCTATCTTTCTCTGTTTCTCAAAAATGAATAAACGTTAAAAATTTTAAAAAAACAAAAAACTACAAAACTCTTAGAAGAAAACCTAGGTAGCAACATGGATGGACCTTGAGGGTGTTATGCTGAGCGAAATAAGTCAGGCAGAGAAGGACAAATATCATATGTTTGCACGTATAGGAGGATTAGGAGGAACTTGACGGAGGAACAAGGGGGAGAAGAAGGGCGGAAATGGTGGGGGAAAGGGAGAGAGGCAAACCATGAGAGACTCTTGAATGCTGACAAAAACTGAGGACTGATGGATGTTGGGGGGAGGGAGGGATGGGCATGGAGGAGGACACTTGTGGGGATGAGCACTGAGTGTTATGTGGAAACTAATTTGACAATAAACTATTTGTAAAAATAATAATAATAATAATAATAAAAATAAACATTTAAAAAAATTTTTTTAATTGAAAACCTAGGTGCAGGGCACCTGGGTGGCTCAGTCAGTTAGGTGTCCAACTCTTGATTTTGGCTCAGGTCATGATCCTGCAGTTAGGGGGATTGAGCCCTATGTTGGGCTCTGAGATGACAGCATGGAGCCTGCTTGGGATTCTCTCTCTCCCTTTCTCTCTGCCCCTCCCCCCGCTCCCTCTCTCAAAATAAATAAATTAACTTAAAAATTAAGAAAGGAAGAAAACCTAGTGTAAATCTTCATGATTTTGGATCAGGCTATGGTTTATTAGCTATGACACCAAATGCACAAAAGAAAAAATAAATTGAACCTCAAATTTAAACACTTGTTTTTTAAAGGAGACCATCAAAGTAAAAAGACAACCCACAGAGTGGGAGAAAATACTTGCAAATTATATATCTGATAAAAGACTAGTGTCCAGAATACATAAGGAATAGTTACAGCTCAAAAATGAAAAGACAAATGACCTTAAATTGTATTTTATTTTATTTTTTTAATGTTTTTTATTTATTTCTCAGAGAGAGAGAGACAGTGTGAGCAGGGGAGGGTCAGAGAGAGGGGGAGACACAGAATCTGAAACAGGCTCCAGGCTCTGAGCTAGGTGTCAGCACAGAGCTCGATTCAGGGCTTGAATCCATGAACCAAGATCATGACGTGAGCCAAAGTCAGACGTTCAACCTACTGAGCCACCCAGGCACCCCTATCCTTAAACTTTAAAATGGGAAAAAGGCTTACATAGATATTCTCCCAAAGAAGACACTCGAATGACCAATAAGCACATGAAAAATTTCAGATCATTACTCATTATAGAAATACAAATCAAAACCACAACGAGATGCCACTTCATGCCCACTAAAATGGCTATAATAACAAAGACAGACATTAACAAGTGTTGGTGGAGATGTGGAGAAATTGAAACCCTCATATAGTGCTGGTAGGAATACAAAATAGGGCAGCTGCTTTGAAAACAGTCCCTCAAAACATTAAACATAGACTTACCATATAATCCAGCAATTCCACTCCTATATTTATACCCAAGAGAACTGAAAACATACATCCACACAAATACCTGTACATGAATGTTCACAGCAGCAAGAATTACAATAACCAAAACGTGGAAACAAGTCAAATGCCCATCAACTGATAAATGGATAAACAAAATATGGTATATCCATACAGTGGAATGTTATTTGGCAATTGAGAGGAATGAAATGCTGATAAGGTGTTACAACATGGATGAACTCTGAAGCATTATGCTAAATGAAAGAACCAGATACAAAAGACCACATATTGCATGTCTCTACTTGTATGAAATGTCCAGAATAGGCAAATTAATAGAAACTGAAGGTAGATTAATGATGGGAAAAGGGGGAAATGGGGAATGGCTGCTAATTGGTACAGGCTTTCTTTTGGGGTTGATACAAACGTTCTAGAAATAGGGGCGCCTGGGTGGCTCAGTTGGTTGAGCATCCGACTTCGGATCAGGTCATGATCTCTCCATCTGTGAGTTCAAGCCCCGCATCAGGCTCTGTGCTGACAGCTCGGAGCCTGGAGCCCACTTCAGATTCTGTGTCTCCTTCTCTCTCTGCCCCTCCCCAACTCATGCTCTGTCTCTCTCTCAAAAGTAAATACACATAGGGGTGCCTGGGTGGCTCAGTCGGTTAAGCGCCGACTTTGCCTCAGATAATATCGCAGTTTGTTGATTTCGAGCCCCAAGTTGGGCTTTGTGCTGACAGCCAGCTCAGAGCCTAGAGCCTGCTTCGGATTCTGTGTCTCCTTCTCTCTGCTCCTCCCCTGCTCACACTGTCTCTCTCTCGCTCAAAAATAATAAACATCTAAAAAAAAGTAAATACATAAAATTTTAAAAAAAAAATATTCTGGAATAAGGTGCTGGTGATGGTCGTACAACTTAGTGAATATACTAAAAATCACTGAGTTGTACAAATTAAAAGGTGAATTTTATGGTATGCAAATTATAGCTCAATTTTTTAAATGTCATCCGAGGTTCCTGTGGCAATTAGGCCATGCTAAGATATGTGGATTAAATCCTGTAGGCAATGGAGGGTGTGTGTGTATGTGTGCACGTGTGTGTGTGTGTGTGTGTGTGTGTGTGTGTGTGTGTACTCTTCTTCCACAGTAGTTGGAAAAGCAGGAAGGTGAAATCAACAAAAAATCCCCATGGGGCTATCACTTCAAGGCAATCCCTGTAAATGGTTTGCTGAATTTACTTATACTCTCATTTGTGGCTGTGTTGAGATTATGTTTTACGTACAATTCGATAAGCTCCTCTTTTTTTCAGTTACCATAAACTTATTCTAAGCATTATTTAAAAGTAGATTTTCTTACCTAATTATAATAGTTATTTACGGTAGAAACTTGGGAAAATACAGAAAATTATAAAAAAGAAAATTAAAGTCATCCATAACCCCACCAGTTAGAAATAATCATTACAGAGATTTTAGCGTATTTTGTCTTTTTTCTATGAATAAATGTCATTTTTAATAGCTGTATAATAGGCCATCCAGTATCAAGATAACTTTTATTATAATATAGTTAGACTGTTTCCAGTTTCTCCCCATATAAATAATGAAGTAATAAATATCTTTGTTCATGAAGCTTTTTCATAGATGGGGTTATTTCCTTAGCTTCTCAGAAATGGAATTACTAGTCAAAGACTGAATATGCTTTAGCTTTTATGATGTGTCCTTAAACTGCATTCTAAAATGGTTCAACAAACTGCATTTCTATTAGCAATAAATGAGATTGCCAGTTTCACAGCATCCTCATCAGCACTGAGGATTATACTTTTTAAAATTCTCCTTTTTGATCTGTATGATGAAAACTATAGAAAACTTATGAAGGAAATTGAAGAAGGCATAAAGAAATGGAAAAACATTTCATGCTCATGGGTCAGAAGAATAAATATTATTAAAATGTCATTACTACCAAAAGCAATCTACACATTCAGTGCAATCCCAATCAAAATTGCACCAGGATTCTTCTCAAAACTAGAACAAACTATCCTAAAATTTGTATGGAACCACAAAAGACCCCAAATAGCCAAAGTAAAACCAAAACGGGAGGTATCACCATCCCAGACTTTAGCCTCTACTACAAAGCTGTCATCATCAAGACAGTATTGTATTGGCACAAAAACAGACACATAGAACAATGGAATAGAATAGAGAACTCAGGATTGGACCCACAAATGTATGGCCAACTAATCTTTGACAAAGCAGGACAGAGTATCCAATGGAAAAAAGACAGCCTCTTTAACAGATGGTGCTGAGAGAACTGGACAGCAACATGCAGAAGAATGAAACTAGATCATTTTCTCACACCATACACAAAAATAAACTCAAAATGGATAAAGAACCTGAATGTGAGACAGGAAACCTTTAAAACCCTAGAGAAGAAAGCAGGAAACAACCTCCTTGACCTCAATTCCAGCAATTTCTTACTTGACACATCCCCAAAGGCAAGGGAATCAAGAACAAAAATGAACTATTGGGACCTCATAAAGATAAAAAGCTTCTGCACTGCAAAGGAAACAATCAAGAAAACTAATAGGCAACTGACAGAATGGGAAGAGATAGTTGCTAATGACATATCAGATAAAGGGCTAGTATCCAAAATCTATAAGGAACTTACCAGACTCCACACCCAAAAAGCAAATAATCCAGTGAAGAAATGGGCAGAAGACATGAACAGACACTTCTCCAAAGAGGACATCCAGATGGCCAACAGACACATGGAACAATGCTCAGCATCCCTCATCATCAGGGAAATACAAATCAAAACCACACTGAGATACCACCCCACACTGGCTAATGAGCACTGGGTGTTATATGGAAGCCAACTTGATAATAAAATATTTAAGAAAAAAAATAAAATAAAATAAAATTCTGCTTTTTAAAAAAAGTTTTCATTCTAATAGAGGCTTCATAAGAAAGAGAGCAGCATGCTCAGGTTTATTTTTTAGATGATAGAGCAGTTGGGAGAGTGCTGGTGCACTAGTAGGGAAAGAAATGACAGTTAGAGAAATGTTGCACTAGTAAAGGAAAGAAATGACACCATCAGGCAGTGAGGATAGACTTAAAGGCATTTAAGATTAGAAAGACATTTCTAAGAAAGGATAGGTTGGATTTGTGACTGATCCAAAACTGGCAGGCAAGAAGGGAGAGGTCAAGTTTGACTCCAAAATGTCTAACTTTGGAGGTAGAGAGAAGGGTGATCGCTGTAGCTGAGGCAGGGAAAGAGAGAAAGAGGAACAGATTTAGAAGGAAATGAAAGCATCCCGATTGCAACATGTTATTTTGGGTGGCTTCCAGAGCTCCAGGTGGATATCAACATACCATTAACAGCATGACTCTGAAGCTTGGAAGAAAGGTCAGCACAGGGGTTTGTAAAAGTTTGGAAACTGTCTGTTTGTAAATGGTAATGAATGAGATCACTGAGGGCTGAGGAGTAAACACCAGGGAAAACCTAGATTTGTGAGACAGAAAGAGGAATGAGTGAAGGAGGAAGGGTTGTTTAGGAAGCAGAAGGAGAACCCACAGACTCTGGTGCCAAATGCCAGGGGGAGAGAGAGGCTCAAGGAGGGAGAATTGTCAACAGTGTCAGATGTGTCCAATCCTACAACAGTCAGGAGTCAGGAGTCACAGAGGAAGGTGGAAGGGGATCCCTGGAGGGTCGGCAGTCTGGGGGCGGGGGGGTGTCAGGAAGGTGTGAGAGAGAGGACAGTAACCTCACTGGGAAGTCATTCTCCTCAAGTTTTTCTCTTTCCTTTCATCAGGGCAGGAGCTGGTCAGTGATTCCACTCTTTCCTGCCCACCAGAGTGGACTTGTAGTACAAATGGAAGTTGAGGAAGAGGCTGGGAGGCAGGGCTCTCAGTCCTGGCTCTTAATCCCAGACATCTGCTCCAGGCTTGACCCTTGATCTCTTTACCCATAACAGGAAGGGATTGGTGAGTCGAAGGGTGCCTTGGTTCAGTGCAGGTCTGCAGTGGAATGAGAAAAATAAAGCCAATGTAGTGTGTTTTCATGAAGGAAGTTAACTTCATGGAGTGTAAAAATCTGTCCTTTATTCTGAGACTATGTCTTTCCTACCTTTCACAGTACGCCGTCATGTCTTTCATGGAAAGATGGTAGACAGTATTTGGGTTTTTCTCCTGGGCGTTTTTTTTTTTTTTTCTCATGTCTTCATTTAGCACATAAGAAGTTGGTAACTCTCCGTTGGCCCACCAAATCAGTTTGGTAACGTTATTGATTTATGAATTGCAAAAGTGTAGGACTTAGTGGCCTAGATTATTTATTTATTTATTTTATTGAGAGTGGGGAGGGGGAGAGAAAGGGAGAGAGGGAGAAAGAAAGAGAGAAAATCCCATTCAGGCTATACAGCGTCAGCACAGAGCCAGACATAGGGCTCAGACTCACAAACTGTGAGATCATGACCTAAGCCAAAATCTAGAGTCAGGTACTTAACCAACTGAGCCACCCAGGTACCTCCTAGATATTTTTTAAGGCTCTCATCTTAAAGATGAGATAGTCCTAAGAAGGAAAATATAATGGTGCAATGTGAGGTGGAGCTAGCTACCACTATGTAACCCCACCTTCCAGCAAAAGAGCGCCTTGGCCCTGAGATGCTGCTTTCCTGGCCCCTCTTTATCCCACAGTCTACCCTGTGCTCTGTGGGTCTGGTCACCCAGAGCCCAAGCCATGGTCACTGCTACTCTTCCCCAGTAGCCATGCTCTCCTGGAGTTTTATCCCAGCTCAGTGCCAGGCTCCTGCACACAGATGTTTAGTAAGTAGTTGTTGAATAAGTGAAAAAATGAGTTCCCATTTTATCTATAAGGAAACTATTTCTTTTTTTCTTTAAGGAGGCTCCACGCCCAGCATAGGGCTTGATCTCATGACCCTGAGATCAAGAGTCCCGTGCTCTCATAGATCAATGGAACAGAATAGAAAATCCAGAAATGGGCCCACAAACGTATGGCCAACTAATCTCTGACAAAGCAGGAAAGAATATCCAATGGAAAAAACAGTCTTTTCAAATGGTGTTGGGAAAACTGGACAGCGACAAGCAGAAGAATGAACCTGGACCACCTTCTTACACCATACACAAAAATAAACTCAAAATGGATGAAAGATCTAAATATAAGACAGGAAACCATCAAAATCCTAGAGGAGAAAACAGGCAACAACCTCTTGACCTTGACTGCAGCAACTTCTTACTCGACAAATCTCCAGAGGCAAGGGAAAACAAAAGCAAAAATGAACTATTGGGACCTCATCAAGATAAAGCTTCTGCACAGCAAAGGAAACAATCAGCAAAACTAAAAGGCAATTGATGGAATGGGAGAAAATATTTGCAAATGACATGTCAGATAAAGGGTTAGTATCCAAAATCTAGAAAGAACTTATCAAACTCAACACCCGAAAAACAAATAATCCAGAGAAGAAATGAGCAAAAGACATGAATAGACACTTTTCCAAAGAGGACATCCAGATGGCCAACCAACACATGAAAAAATGCTCAACATCACTCATCATCAGGGAAATACAAATCAAAAGCACAATGAGATGCCACCTCACGCCTGTCAGAATGGCAAACATTAACAACTCAGGCAACAACAGATGTTGGCAAGGATGCAGAGAGAGAGGAACCTTTTGCACTGCTGGTTGGAATGCAAACTGGTGTGGCCACTCTGGAAAACAGTACGGGGGTTCCTCAAAAAATTAAAAATATAACTTTTAAGACCCAGCAATTATACTACTAGGTTTTTATCCAAAGGATACAGGAGTGCTGACTCAAAGGGGCACATGCACCCCAATGTTTATAGTAGCACTATAAACAATAGCCAAAGTATGGAAAGAGCCCATATGCCCATTGACTGATGAATGGATAAAGAAGATGTGGTATATATATATACACAACGGACTATTACTCAGGAATCAAAAAGAATGAAATCTTGCCATTTGCAACAATGTGGATGGAACTAGAGTGTATTATGTTAAGTGAAATAAGTCATTCAGAGAAAGACAAACATCATATGATTTCACTCATGGGGAATTTAAGATGCAAAACAGATGAACATAGGGAAGAGAAGCAAAGATAATATAAAAAACAGAGAGGGAGGCAAACCATAAGAGACTGAAATACAGAGAATAAACTAAGGATTGGTGGTGGGCTGTTGGGTGGGAGGATGGGCTAAATGAGTGAGGGGCATTAAGGAAGACACTTGTTGGAATGAGCACTGAGTATTATATGTAAGTGATGAATCAGTAAGTTCTATTCCTGAGATCACTATTACACTGTATGTTAACTAACTTGGATTTAAAAAAAAAAGAGTCACATGATCTACTGACTAAGCCAGTCAGGGGCCCCTATCCATGAGGAAACGAACTCATGGCAAACATGAGTTTGCCTTCTTTAATCTCCCCAAAGACAGGAATATACACGCTGAATATCTAACAGCTGTCTTGAGGGTAGGGAATATTTGAGATGACTTTTTTTTTTCCCAACATCAAGTGGCTAACACGCGGCAGAAACTAAATTTGAACCCAAATCTTTTAACCCCAGTCCACTGCTCTCTCTTCCCCACCATTGCCACATGGTAGACATCCATCATCAGCAGGGGTGAGGTGTGTGAGCAAGACGACCTCTCCAGGCCTCCTCACATCAAACTCAGGGAGCAGAGTAAGCCTGAGCCAGGTCTCAACCTCAATGAAGATTTTATTCTGTTCACATGGGCTGATGAAGAAGGAGTGCATACATGAGTGGCAAAGCTTTAAAACTTCAACTTTATATTTCTCAAAGTAATGATTGCTCTTAGTTTAAGAAGTTAAATTTTGCTGAATATGCCTTTAATGAAAAACAGGTCTTCTTTACCCCAGAAGCCACCATGATCACTCTTTTGCATATTTTTCTGGTATTTACCTTCATAAATCTAAAGGACGGAGGAACAAGGGGGAGAAGAAGGGCGGAAATGGCGGGGGAAAGGGAGAGAGGCAAACCATGAGAGACTCTTGAATGCTGACAAAAACTGAGGACTGATGGATGTGGGGGGGAGGGGGGGATGGGCATGGAGGAGGGCACTTTGGGGATGAGCACTGAGTGTTATGTGGAAACTAATTTGACAATAAACTATTTTTAAAAAAAAAAAAAAAAAAGGACAGACTTAGATGCTATGTCTCCATCTGTCGAGTACCCTATCAACTATTGGCCAGCCTGCTGAATGAGGTGTTCGTTTTTCTAAAGCACTATGTGTTTCCCTCTTCCGCTCAAGGTAGTTATAATTCCTGCTTACGTTAACACTTAATGTTGACCTTATTATGATTATACAATTTTTCCTCACTTGAGCTATTGTACCAAGATATGCTTCTCTTCTTGGACAACTTTTTGTTTACCCTGAAGTTAATAATTACCTTTTTTTTCCATTTGCTTACTCTTCTGGATACCAAGTAATAATTTTTCTTATGCCTTCTAACAGCATTTTGACATTTCCGTAAACCAAGCAATTCAGGGTCATACCCACTCATTCCGTTTTTTTCTCGCAGAGCTCCCTAACTACCTTTCTCCTTCCATCAGACTGGTTGCTTCCACTGTCCATCACCTTGAATCTTACAGGCTTCCTTTGCCATTCTCCTGACATAGACCCTCTAAATCCCATGTCACCTTCTAGCTCGGTCTATTCCAAGAAAAATAACTCTGTGTATCTAAAAATGTCTTTACTTTCCTTCAACACTTCATTGATAATTGAACTGAATACAGAATTATAGGTCAGGATCATTTTCCCTCAGGATTTTGATAACTTGCTCTATTTTCTTCCAGCTTCTGATGTTTTTATTGAGCATTATAAGGCAATTCTGGTTGCTAATCCTTTGTAAAAACAAAAACAAAAACAAAAAACCTATCTTGTGTCTTGGGAAGCTTTTAGGATTTTTTTCTTCATCTCTAGGGTTCTAAAATTTCACAGTGATATGCCTCAGTGGGGTCTTTTGTCTGTCGTTGTGCTTGGCACCCAGTGGACCCTGTCAAACTAGAAATTCATATCCTTCAGTTCTGGGGAAAATCTTCCTATCACTTATTTTAATAATGTTCTCCCTTTCATTTCTCTGTTCTCTCTGAAATTAGGCAGAGTAAGGGATAGAGAGTAATGGAAGGTTCTGTTTAGACAGAGTGTCCAGGGGAAGTCTCTCTGATGAAGTGACATTTGAGCAGAAATCTGTCAGGAAGCTTTGCTCACATGCCTGGTGATCTTTGGCTGAGGATTCACACTGAGAGGGAGGTACTATAGGCTGATGGAGAGCTCTGTGTGTGTGACTTGGGGCTTGTCAACCAGTGGAGTTCACTGTTAGGTGCTTCAGTGTCACAATAGCTTTTTCACGAGGCAGCTCCTTCCTCTGGGATTGGTCAGTTTTCCAGAGAAGAATCCTCCAGTCTCCTGCCTGGAGGTGGTGAGAGAGGAAGGAACTTGGGGGGGAGGGAGGGAAGGCGG
>NW_027530521.1:1879797-1903279 GCF_008692635.1 Crocuta crocuta | reverse complement strand
CATTCATGTTTAATTTAATTCATCATTAAATTTCATCCTCACTCTTCCTTCTGTGACTTCCTGAAATGCCTGGGCCTTTCTGGAATTCCGTTGGGCAGGCTTTTTGACTTCTTGTGGGCATTCTACCTGCTCCTTCCATCCTTTCTCTTGTCCACTGATGTCTCTGATCATTCTCCTTGTCTGTTTAAATAGGACTTTAAGAGAACTTGCAGGTAAACATGTATTCAACCCAGTGTGTTTAACACAGAGCATAAGATACCCCATGAAACAAATTCTAGCAAAGCAATAAGGCTAAGAATTCCTCTTTTTTTTTTTTTTAGTTAAAGAAAAACTTTGCAAAGTGTCCCTCCTGTAGTGAGAGCACTGTACTTGACAATCATGGCATTTTATGGGTGAAGTGACCTCAGACATTATGTACCCTCACCACCTCATTTTACAGATGTAGAAAACGAAACCCAGACAGCATAAGTAACTCGCCCAAAGTCACAGAGCAGAGAAATGTAAGGAGTCTCCATATTTTCCACCTGTAATCCAACTCCATTCCCACTACCATTCAGCCTTCCCAGAAAAGCCCCTCAGGCAATAGAAAGATTTTCCTCTTGATGGGGCTTCCAAAGCAAATGCCTTTTTGCTCTCTGGGCCAGTCTGACCCTGATCAGTCCCATCTGGAGAAGAACCATGACAATGAACTAGACACTGTTTCCCAGCAAGACCGGGAGTGTTCGTGGCATATTAAACAGAGATCATTCCTTAAAGGACAGAGTCAGGATAACAAATCCACCTTAAAATAAACCTCAAGTCAAATTACCAATTAACACCTAAATGTATTTAAGCAGGAATAACTTTAATCGTCTAATTAATTTTTCACCAATTAAGTCCATTTTTACATGTTGCATTTTACACTGCCTTGGCAATGAAAGTAATTGGATTCCTTTATAACCACTTTCCACTTCCTGGTTTGCTAAGTAGTTCAATGCTATTGTCTGTCTACAGAAAATATAAATCGCCCCAAACTGGTCACATTGCAACTTTATGAAGTTCATAAAGTACTCCTTTTGGGAGTAGCTGCAAAAACAACAAGATAGGATATCACGGAGTGGAAAAGGTGCCGGTGGGAGGCAGCCTCTAACGTGGCCCGGGGTTCCCTGCCTCCGGGCCCTGGAGTGTAGGCCGGCCTGGTGACTCACTCCCAAGGAGGAGAATGTGGCCGAACTGATGGGATGTTACTACGGAGATGAGGTGATGACTTGGTTGTTTCCCCCTCCCCTCCCCTGTCTCTCCCCACCCACTCCCCTCCCCCGCCCTCGCCCTTTCTTTTTCTTTCCCAGGTCACCGATCCTGGTTAAAGCTGCGACCTGAGCAACCTCACAGGGCACACTTGCCAAGGAGCCAAAGCCTTCTCCTAAAATCCCCGCAAGTGAGCTTGGAGATGGTGCCTCTCACCCTGGAGACTACAGTCCGGGGCAGGGGCTTGAGAGCAACTTCCGGAGAAGCCCTGAGCCAGACCACCCAGCTAAGCCATTCCCAGACTCCAGACCTTTGCCAACTTTGGACGATAATACATATTTACTGTTTTAAGCCGCTATATTTGGGGATCATTTATTATATACAGCAACAGTGGAGGAGACCTAGGTATGAGTTCTGACTTTTCTACTTCCTTGCAAAGCTTCATCTGTAAAATGGGGATCAAGACCACACCTACCACACAGACTTGCTGAAGGGTTCAAGGAAAAGAAAACTAATTTTAGTATTTTGTTAAATTTTTTTCAACATTTATTTATTGTTGAGAGGCAGAGAGTGAGCAGGGGAGGGGCAGAGAGAGAGGGAGACACAGGATCAGAAGCAGGCTTCAGGCTCTGAGCTGTCAGCACACAGCCCAGCAAGGGCCTGAACCCAGGATCCGTGAGATCATGACCAGAGGTGAAGTCTGAAGCTTAACCGAGTGAGCCACCCAGGCGCCCCAAGGAAACTAATTTTAAAATGGTTTAGGCATTTTTATCTACACTATCTCATTTAATGTCTTTCTTAAGTGTGTTTGTTTTATAAAAAGCACACAAAAAATAAAATCTTCGGGCTGGTCTATCACAGCTGTAAGGCAAAAGAGGCAATTATCTGTCTATCTATTTATCTATCTATCAGGCTTAAAGATACAGAAAAACAATCAAAAGTATCATTTAATGTCTTTCAAATGTGAAAAAAACACACGTGAAGCTTATCCAGAAAATTGGAAAACCATACTGGTATCATTGGAGCCAATTCGTTTTATGATTTATTAAAACTCTGTTTAACCAAACATCAAGCTTGGATCAACCTTAAATAAACCATATGCCTTTTAGAACTGATAGGCTTTAATTAGTTTTTTAATTAGCATGTGAGAAGTTTGTAAACCTGTTAGTTTTGCTATCCAAATCAGAAGAATAAGCTTTATAAGATTCTCACAAGAGGAGCTCTTCAGGGCCAGGGTTAAGGCCCATGGGCCCCCTCAAATGAACATAGCCTGAGCATAACTCTCTCCCACAACCCCCCAGGGCAAGCCTCATTAATGACCCCACCTTCATCCTGCCGTCCAACCTGGAAACCAAGTCATCTACCCAGAATCCTCTCCTTCCACTCCTCACCCCACACCCTATCACTGATTCTACTTTAGAAACATTTCTTCCTTTCCACTCCTGTGCTCCCGTTTTAGTCCATATTCATCTCTTCCACAATGAATCATTAATATTATTAATATTGCAATTCTAATAGTATACATTAAATATATTATATATAACTATAATATCCTCATAGTAAATATTAACAAATCTTATTTATTGACAGTTCACTGTGTTTCCCAAGTTCAGCTCTGAGCTGGTGATGAGACTTATAGGCGCCCTGTCTTCGTGGAGCTAACAGGCTGCTTCATTCAGCTCCGCAAGAGCTAAGCTAGATGGAAGGTTAAGGATAGGCTGCCTTAGTCTAAATCTCAGCTTTTCCACTTCTTTTGTGCCTTTGGACAAGTTACTTAACCTCTCTGGGCTTCCATTTTCTCACCTGGAAAACAAGGATAATAATAGCACTTACCCCATAAGGATTAAGAATATTTTAAATGTGTTGAACAGTGCCTGGCAATCAAAAAAGCATTAGCTATTATTATTTTGGGTCCATATCATGTTTTCTCCAACACCCGTATCTCTCTAGGACAAATCATCCTTTCCAGACTGATACTTCTCCTAAGGAGCCATTTAACCGTATCAGTCCCCTAGCAAACGTCAGGAACATAGGCCTTAGCATGGCTTCCTAGCTCACCTCCCTGGCCCTCACCTTCCACTTCTCCCTGCCCCATTCCCCATGCTCCTTCTCCATTTAATGTCTCACCATTCCTAAAACATGCTCCTTCTGAGCCTAACTTTGTGTCTCCCCGCCAAAACAAATGAGATACAGTGAAGAGATAGGCTCACTCAAGGGGTGGCAAAGGACAGCATCCAAGATGGCAGCTGGATGCTCCCACCTCTCTTTCAAACTCTGTAAGGAAGAGACCAAAGAGCGCTGGGACTTAAGTCCTTCTATGGGGCAGGGATAGCCCAGGCCTCAAAATAGCTGGGATGTTTGCTACCAAGAAAAGTCACATGAAAAGAAAACAAAGTAGGCCTTTTCCTACCTCCTCTGGGAGCACAGAGCTGCCTTAGCTATCATCAGGGAAAAGAGAAGAAAGGAAGAAAGAAAGAGCTTGGACTCTCTAAAGTGAGACCCACGTCTAAATCCTGGCTCTCCCTCTGGAAACAAAAATGTACCCCTCACTTTCTTTGGCTGGGAAATAAGAATGATAACAGTTCCTTTGCAAAGTTGATGTGAGGACTCCATGAGAAAATGTATGTAACAGTACCCAGTACATCACGTGGGCTCTAAAGTAAAGGCTACCTTCCCACCTTCTCCTGACCTGTTCTCTGTGCCTGCAAAGGTCTCCCTGCTCACCCCACCCTGGTGGGTGCCTGGTGAACTCCTACCCAATCCTCAAGTCCTGGGCTCAACGTCATCTTCCCAGAGAAAACTTGGAAGCAATATACATGTCTAATAATTAGAGGTATGTAAATTGTGGTTAATCCTCAAAATATGGTTGGCTGCCATTAAAACCATCTTACTGAAATGTGCTGTTGACATTAAAAAAAAATGTTCTCAATATACATTGTGAGGGAAAGAAGCAGGTTTCAAAACAGTACTATGTACAGAATGATCCCATTTTGTGACAAAAATATAAATGTTTATGTATGCATAAAAAAGGTCTGGAAGGACCCAGTGGTTGTCTCTGGGTGGGTGGAATTTGCATGTTTCTTTTCCTTCCTTATGCTTGTATGTATTTTGTGATTTTTCTATAATGAGCATAAATTACTTTTGTAGTAAGAAAAAAATTTTTTAACTACCAAAATTGTTTTTCTGATTGTAATGCATTTTCATTGTAGAAAATTTGGGAGGTCTGAAAACTACAAAAAAGAACAGATAATTATGCACATTGTTTTACCAAGAGAGTTTATTAACATTTTAGTATATTTCTTCCTAATCTTTTTTGTTAATGCAAATATGAATTTTTTAAACTACTTGAGATCAAACTGATCTATAGTTTAATGTCCTGCAATTTTTATTACATTATGAATATTTTCAAAAATTATTACAAATTCTAAATACAAGATGTCTAGCAAAGGGCTAGAGAAATCCACTGTCCTGGGGGGAGAAAACTAAAAAGAGGGTTAATGGCCTCCCAAGTACAGCATAAGCATTTTAAAGGCTTTCCTAGGCCCTAGAGAGCCCTTACCTTGTTTAAAATACTTTAACATATTCCATAAGAATAATTTTCACTGCAAAATTTTTAAAGGGGGCTTTTATACTTTTGCTGTTGAATTTGGCTAAACATACTCATTTAATTTACAACTGGTGAACAACTCACTTAATTTATAATTGGCTGTAATTTCTCAGTAACTATTGTACATATTTGGGAACTCTTGCAAAGTGGGAAAAATCCAAACCTGCAAATTGTTTTCAAACATAAAAGAACAGTAAATTTCAACAATGAATGATGTTAACATGTGGTTACATTTAAGAGGTTTTTAATTAAACATTTCTTGATTTTACAGTTTCCTTTTCACGTTTTGGAGCCAATAACTGTTTTTCAGATTTCAAACTTTTTCCTAGGCCCTCAAAAAGTACCTAGGCCTCGAGGTCTGTGTCTACCTGCCTTGCCGAGGAAAATGCCCGGCCTGAGTCCCCTCCGCGAGTGGGCAGTCGTGACAGATGTTAGAAACTGTCAGCAAGGAAGACCAGCAACAGGAAAGGCTGATTTATTCGCCAGAGCTGTTTTTTCTGTGCCAACCTCCAAATAGAAAGTAGCAACTTTTGGACAAGGGATTCCTGCACCAATAGATTCTTGCTTCTCAAGTACAGAGTGCTCGCTTCGGCAGCACATATTACTAAAATCAAGTACAGAAAGTAAACTGGGGAAGGAGAAGGGAAGGAGGGTGAAGCAGAAAAGGGAGAATGAGGGAGGGATGGAGAGAAGGAAGAGGAAGGCTGCCATACATTAGTTGTTTATCATTACTCCGTGCTGAGCTGAGTGATTTACATATTTTCATTCAATACTCATGACAACTCTATGAGATGGGGACTATCGTCTCTCTCCTTTTACAGGTAAGGTTCCTAAGGCTGAGACTGGCTAACTCATTGCCCCAAGGTCACACAGCTAGAAAGTGCTGGCCCTTGACTGTCTGACCCCAAAGCTTGTACATTAGCCCCTGTACCATAAAACCTCTCCAAACACACCTGCGCCATCCGGCCCTCCTATTTCCAGAAGAACAGAATTTAAAGCTGGAAGAGACCCAAGAGAGCAGCTCACCCCTCCTGTCTCTACTTTTGTCATAGCACAGCTCACAAGGAAAATCTTGTTCCCTGCCGGCATCCTGCTGAGCCAGGCGCTCCCATGGCCCAGGGGCACTGTGCCTGGCCTAGAAAATGTGCTCAGGAGATGTTGGATGAATTAACAAATTCAATAAATCTCTCATTTTGCTGAGAAGGAAGACCGGGGAAGGAAATCTGGGGGACCACACAGTCCAGGTAAAACCCGCCCACTCACCCGGTCACTCAGCGAGGGACTGATGGCAGACTCTGGATTAGAATCCCAGCCCGTGCTTCCTGCACTATTTAACTGAAATTTATACAGGCCTTTCCTCTTTCTTTTATGCCACTTCATTCTTACAACGGCCGTGCGTCATATGTGATCAAATCTAAGACTGTCTATAGGACACACCACTATTTTATGTTATAATAAAAGAGAAAAAACGAAACAGCACTGTCAAGCATTCTTGAGAGGCACCCATCAACTGTAAGATGTATGCCTTCCATGTGAAAAATGTGTGATGTTACCCACGTTTTATAGATGTGGAACAGAGGCTCAGAGGAACGAAGTGGCAAGGCTTGGTCACATAGCTATTAAGGGGCAGATACATGTGATTCAAACCAGTCCAAGGCTCTCTCTACAATTGTCCCTCAAGGCACTATGATTTGATGGCTGGGTTTTGGGGGGATGAGGGGGAATGGCTATTTAAATAAGCATCTTTACTTAGCTGGTGACAGTCCTTCCCCACTAGATTATAAGCATGACATCTGACAGCCGCTTTCCCAGCACCTAGCACTGTGGTTAGCACAGAGCAAGCCCTCAAAAAATACTGGCGCTCCTGGGTAGCCCAGTCAGTTATGCATCCGACTCTTGACTTTGGTTCAGGTTATGATTTCGTGGTTTCGTGGGTTCAAGCCCCACATCGGGCTCTGTGCACTGACCTTGCCACGCTGAGCCTGCCTAGGCTTCTCCCTCTCTCTCTCTACCCCTACTCGCACTCTCTCTGTCTCTCTCAAAATAAATATATAAACTTAAAAAAATATACATACCTAAGACATGAAAAGGGTTCACACTATGAGGCACGTCAGAAGTGCAGAAAACGTGGGCCTAAGTTAGAAGTCCACTACCTTGGGCCAGTCCTATGCTGCTGATATTATCAGGTGAGGTGAAAGGCAAGTGCAGAATTGGGGGTGGAGTGGGGCAGGAGACCAGTGCTTTCCAATGGGTCTCGACACAGACAGACCTGGTCACAATCCCACCTTTGCCAGCTACTGGCTGTGGGGCGTTGGGTAAGTTCCTGAATCTCACTCAGCCTCTGTTTCCTTGTTAGTAAAATGGGAATCATGCAGTTCTGCCTATCTCATGAGGTGGTGTGAGAATTCAATGAGAAAACAAAAGTGAAAAGCTTAGCACAGTGGCCGGCACATGGCAAGCAGTGCATCAGAGCTAAGCCAGGTAAAAGAAGAAATGTCGGTCTTACGCCATCTTGAACAAAATCACACGAGCTGGAGGGCGGGGGATTTCATAATTGGGAACCCTCAGCCTCAGACCGGCCTTAGATGGTCCTGCAGTAGAAGACCTCCCACCCATTTTTTTCAAGATCAAATACACAAAATAAAAAATGAGAATTGAGAAATCACCATAGACACTGAACTGATTAACAGAATCCTAAGCATTCACCTTGGTGAACTTAAAGCAAAAACGTTTAAACCCTGCACAGAATAGATGATTTTCTAGGAAAATAGAAAATATTACAGCTAATTCCAGAAGAATTTTTAAAAATACACTAAAAAAAAAAAAACCAACCTGAAACCTATTAAATACTGCAGAATACACTGAGAATGTTTTCAAAGAGCTATACCCCAAAAAAGTGTCAGGTCCAGATGGTTTCATGGGTGAATTCTACCTGCTATTTAAATTGTTCCAGAGCAAAGAGAAAGCAGGAAAACTTCCAAATTCTTTTTATGAAGCCAACATAACAGCGCATGAAACTGGACAAAAAGAACACAATAAAAGAAAAGGCTGAGAGAGAGCTGCTGGAGGCTCTCTCTCTGCAAAGTCTGTAAACACTAGAGAAATCTCCCTAAGAGTCGGGAGCAAAATAAAGATTTCCACTAACACCATCATTATTTAACATTGTTCTGGAAGTACTGGCCTGTACAATTATACAACAGGGGGAAAAAAAAACCCAAGAAGTATGAAAACAAGAAAGAACAAAGTAAAATTATCATTATTTTTAGATGATAAGGCTATAAGTCTAGAAAACGCAAGATAGCTCACTCAAGAATTATCAATAAAATTATTCCATATCAATACAGTAAGATAACTGATTATATGATAAAAGCAAGTAGCTTTTTTTAAGCTTATTTACTTATTTTTGGGAGAGAGAGAGAAAGCACACAGAAGCTGGGGAGGGGTAGGGGGAAGGAGACAGAGAGAATCCCAAGCAGGCTTTGTACTGCCAATGTGGGGCTTGAACTCATAAACAGTGAGAGCGGAAATCAAAAGTCTGACGCTTAACTGACTGAGCCACCCAGGCACCCTGTGAGTAGCTTTCTTATAGGCAATCAACCGGTTAAAAAATATAAAAAGAGGGGCGCCTGGGTGGCTTAATCGGTTAAGCGTCCGACTTTTGCTTAGGTCATGATCTAGCGGTTCGTGGGTTCAAGCCCCGCATCGGGCTCTGTACTGACTGCCAGCTCAGGGCCTGGAGCCTGCTTCAGATTCTGTGTCTCCCTCTCTCTCTGACCCTCCCCTGCTCACGCTCTATCACTCTCTCCTAGAAATAAATAAAAATATTAAATATATATATATATAAAGAGGGGTGACTGGGTAGCTTAGCCGGGTAAGTGTTTGACTTTGGTTCAGGTCATGATATCACAGTTCTTGAATTCAAGCCCCACGTTGGGCTCTCTGCTGTGAGCACAAGGGCTGCTTCGGATCCTCTGCCCCCGTCTCTTTCTCTGTGCCCCTCCCCAGCTCATCCTTCTCTCTCTCAAAAATAAATAAACATTTAAAAAATAAAAAATATAAAATATAAAAAGAGATTCCATTCACATGGGCCACAACAAAAACACAACTATGACAAATGTGCTAAATCTAGGAGAAGGCGGCTTTGGAATGCTACTAGACTTAATCGTCTGAGTAAATGTAAACATACATCCTGCTTTTGGATAGGAAGATGTGCTACTGTAAAGATGTCAGTTCTCGCAGGTCATTATATTTACAGTGATTCCAATTTTTAAAATACACGAAAAAGAATTGCTTTTGGAATAAGATGGGCTGATTCTAAAGTTCTCATGGAAACATAAGCAAGCAAGAAGAGCTTGGCTAGCATGGGCAGTGTGGGGAGGGGAGGGCAGGGAGGGGAGCCTCCTTACCAGACACTAAAACATAACATAGTTTCTTAGGTATGACACAGAAACCATAAACAAAAGGAAAAAGTAGATAAATTTGACTTCATCAAAATTAAAAATGTTTAAAAAATCACAATGTTTGTGTTTCATAGGACACCATTTAAACAGTGAAAAATACAGGGGCGTCTGGGTGGCTCATTTGGTTAAGCATCCAACTCTTGGTGTCAGCTCAGGTCACCATCTCCTGTTCGTGAGTTTGAGCACCAAGCCTGTCTGGGATTCTGTGTCTCCCTCTTTCTCTGCCCTCCCCTCCTCACACACTTCCAAAACTAACTAACTAACTAACTAACCAACCAATTAATTAATTTAAAAAATCTTTAAGTGAAAATACAACTCTCAGTATGAGAGAAATTATTTACAAATCATATATCTAATAAGGGACTAGTATCCAGAACACATAAAGAGCTCTTGCTACCCCCCCCAAAAAAAAGACAAATAATCTAATTTTAAATGGGCCAAGTAGCCAAGTATTTGAATAGACATTTATCTAAACAAGATATACGAATGGTTAATAAGCACAGGAAAAGATGCCCTATGTCATTAGTCATTTGGGAAATGAAAATCAAAACCACAATCAGTTACCAGTTTACACCCACAAGATGGCTCTAATCAAAAAGGTAAAACATTAACAAGTGTTGGCAAGGATGTGCTGAAATTGGAATCCGCATACATGCTGTTAGGAAAGAACATAAAATGCTGCAGCCACTGTGGAAAACAGTCTGACAGTCTGACAGTTCTTCAAAAAGATCAACATCAAGTTATCATATGACCCAGGAATTCCACTGATATATATATAATTAATATAATTTATTAATATATATATAATTTAAATTCTCTTGAATATATATATATACATATTCAAGAGAATTTAAAACATACATCTACACAAAAATCTGAACACAAATGTTTATACCGGCATTACTCATAATAGCCAAAAAGTGGAAATAATCCAAATGTACATCAATAGATGAATGGATAAATAAAATGCGGTATAGACACACAATGGAATACTATACAGCAATACAAAGGAATGAAGCTCTAACACACACTACAATGTGGATGAACCCTGAGAATGATGCTAAGTGAAAGATGTCAGCCATAAAATGCCACATGCTGTATGATTCTATTTATGTGAAATGTCTAAAATAGTCAAATCCATCAAAACCAAAAGAAGATAGTGATTTCCAGGAGCTGGGGGCAGGAGAGAGTGAGGAATGACTGCTAACAGGTACAGGGGTTTTTTTTATGGGGTGATGAAAATGTTGTGGAATTAGATAGCAGTGATAGTTACACAACTCTGAAGCTAGCAAAAAACTTAAATGTATACTTAAAAGGGTGAATTTTATCACATGTGAATTGTATCTCAATAAAGCTGTTGTTTGAAAAGCCATGATGTAAGGGACACCTGGGTGGCTCAGTCAATTAAGCGTCTGACTTCATCTCAGGTTATGATCTCACATTTCATGAGTTTGAGCCCCACATCAGGCTCTGTGCTGACAGCTCGGAGCCTGGAGCCTGCTTTGGATTCTCTGTCTCCCTCTCTCTCTCTCTGCCTCTTCCCTGTCTCTCTCTCTCTCAAAAATAAACATTAACAATGTTTAAAAATAAAAACAAATTAAAAACACCATGTAAAACTTTGGTAAGCAAAACAGTTAACTCAAAAGACCAGAATAAATACAACTGCCCACTAGAATTTAGTACATAACCAAGGTGGCATTTCCAAAATGAGGAAAGATGGATTATCTGGAAAACGATACCGGACCAACATTCCTGTATGGGTTAACAAGGCAGGGAGAACAGCATTTGGGACCCCACCTTGCTCCTTTCACCTAAATATGTCCAGGTATATCAAAGACTTAAATGTCAAAAGAAAATCCATAAAAACCTAAGAAGTAGAGGGGTGCCTGGGTGGCTCAGTAGGTTAGGCATCTGACTTTGGCTCAGGTCATGATCTCAAGCCCCACATCGGGCTCTGTGCTGACAGCTAGCTCAGAGCCTGGAGCCTGTTTCAGATTCTGTGTCTCCCTCTCTATCTGACCCTCCCCTGCTCATGCTGTCTCTCTCTCTCTCTCTCTCTCTCTCAGAAATAAATAAGACATTTAAAAAAAACTTTAAAAATTTTTTTAAAAATTAAAAAACATTAGGGGCACCTGGGTGGCTTAGTCGGTTAAGCGTCCGACTTTCACTTAGGTCATGATCTCGCGGTTCGTGGGTTCAAGCCCCGCGTCGGGCTCTGTGCTGACTGCCAGCTCAGAGCCTGGAGCCTGTTTCAGTCTGTGACTCCCTCTCTCTCTGACCCTCCCCTGCTCACGCTGTCTCTCTCTCTCTGTCTCCTAGAAATAAATAAAAAACATTTAAAAGAAAATTTTAAAAAATTAAAAAAACATTAGAAGTAAACTGGGGGTTTTCTTAAAATCTCAGAGTAGGAAAGGCAAGACTCAAAGGCCCCCAAGAAATAAAAGGTGTATATTTGACTTAAACAGTTCTAAAT
This sequence comes from Crocuta crocuta, assembly GCF_008692635.1. Classification (NCBI taxonomy): domain Eukaryota; kingdom Metazoa; phylum Chordata; class Mammalia; order Carnivora; family Hyaenidae; genus Crocuta; species Crocuta crocuta. The sequence goes on along the minus strand of NW_027530521.1, from coordinate 1,891,512 downwards.
TTCTACATGGAAAAAAAAATCAAGACAAAATAAAAATCTGGACAAAATATTTATAAAAAATATAACACATTTTCAACACATTTTCAATTTTCCTTTTTATATAAAAAGTTTGTTTGTATCACTAAGAAAAAAAACAACCCAATAGAAAAACAAACATGAACAGACCATTTCCATAAATAAAAGTGTAAATATGACAAGATGTCCAACTTTACTCTTAATTAAAGCAAATGTACATTAAAACAACTAGATACCATTTCTCATTTATCAGATTAGCCAAGGTGAAAAAGTTTTCTAAAATACTGTATGTTCAAAGATGTGTAAAAAGTAGTGTGATTGAAAATTTATAACCACACCAAAGTCTGCACATGGGGGCGCCTGGATGGCGCTGTCGGTTAAGCATCTGACTCTTGATTTTGGCTCAGGTCATAGTCTCATAGCCTGTAAGTTTGAGCCCCGCGTCAGGTTCTGCACTGACAGTGCAGAGCCTGCTAGGGATTCTCTCTCTCTGTCCCTCCTCTCCCCTTCACAAAATGAGTAAAATAAACTTAAAAAAAAAATCTGTACATAGATGTTTACAGTTGACCTTTGAACAATACAGGTTTGAATTGCATGGGTCCACTTAGATGTGGACTTTTAAAAATATAAATATAGCATAGTACTGCAAATGTATTTTCTCTTCCATATGATTTTCGGTTTTTCTTTTTTTTTAAGACTTTATTTTTACCTAATCTCCATACCCATTGTGGGGCTCTAACGCACAACCCCCATACGAAGAGTCACATGCTCCACTGACTAAGCCAGCCAGGTGCCCCATATGATTTTCTTTTTTTTTTTCTTTTTTTTAATTTTTTAAATTTATTTTTGAGAGAAAGAGACAGAAACAGAGACAGAGCATGAGTGTGGGAGGGGCAGACAGAGGGAGACACAGAATGTGAAGCAGGCTTCAGGCTCTGAGATGTCAGCACAGAGCCTGACACGGGGCTCAAACTCACAAACTGCAAGATCATGATCTGAGCCGAAGTCAGGTTGCTCAGCCAACTGAGCCACCCAGGTACCCCCATATGATTTTCTTATAACACTTTCTTTTTCTAGCTTACTTTACTGTAAAAATATACACATCATACATATATAAAATATGTGTTAATCTATGTTATTGGTAAGGTCAGTAGCAGGCTATTAGTAGTTAAATTTTGAGGGAGTCAAAAGTTATTCTCTGATTTTCAACTGTGCAAGGGTCTGCTCACCAAACCCCTGAATTCTTCAAGAGTCAACTGGATAGCAGCTTTATTCATAATTGCCAAATCTCAGAAGCACCCAAGATGTCCTTCAATAGGTGAATGGATAAACAAACTGTGGTATATCCATACAATGAAATATTATTTAGCAATAAAAAGAAATGAGCCATCGAGTCACAAAAAGACACGAAGGAATCTTAAATGCATATTGCTAGGTGAGAGAAGTCCATTTGAAAAGGATTATGATTCCAACTATATGACATTCTGGAAAAGGCAAAACTATGGAGGCAGTCAAAATATCAATGTTTGCTAGGGGTTCCAGGCAAAAGACAGGGAAGGATGACTAGGTGGAGCACGGAAGATTTTTAGGGCGGTGAAACTACTTTGTATGATACTACAGAGGTGGATACCTATCATTATACATTTGTCCAAATGCATAGAATGTATAACAGAGTGAACCCTAATATAAACTATGGACTTTGTGTGATAATAAGTATCAGCATTGGTTCATCAATTGTAACAAATATACCACATTCATACAGCATGTAAATAAGAGAGAAACCTATGGAGGAGGAAGGGAGGGATGTGGGAACTCTTTACTTTCCCATCCATTTTTTCCTGTCAACCTAAAACTGCTCCAAAAAAGGAAATAAAAGCTACTCATTTTTTTAACTTATACAATACATTGGTGGTAGGTGTGTAAATTAGTACAATCCCTTTGGAATGAAGTTTGACAATACCTTCCAAAAATTTTTAAAATATATGTCCCTTTACACAGATAGTCCACTTCTCAGATTTTATCTCACACACGTACTCACAGGTAGGAAATGACATTCATACAAGACATTCATCCGTTGTTCTGTTTGTAACAGCAGAAGACAGGAAATAGCCTTGTGGTGGGCAGACTGACGGCCCCCCAAAATTCCTTATTCCAATCCCCAGAACCTGTGAATATTCATGGCAACAGGAATTAAAGTTGCAGACGGAATTAAGATTGCTAAACAGCTGACCTTAAAATGGGGAGATTACCTGAGTTAGCTCAATGTAATGACAAGGCTCCTCAAAAGCAAAAGAATGTAGCAGGAAAGGAGGCCGAGAATCGGGTGATTTGAGAAAAAACTCAACCTATGTTTGCTAGCTTTGAATATGGAGGAAGGAGACACAAGCCAAGGAATGCAAGTGGTCTCTAGAAGCTAGAAAGAGCAAGGAAACTGATTCTCCCCTAAAGTCTCCAGAGGGAAGGTAATCCTGCCAACACCTTGAACTTAGCCCAGCAAGAACCAGTTCAGGTTTCTGATCTACAGAACTATAAGATAATAGAGTTCTGTTGTGTTAAGCCACCGAATTTGTGCTGATTTGTTACAGCAGCAATAGGAAACTAATACAGACCTAAACATCTGTCTGCAGAGAACTGGCTAAATAAATGCAGGCTTGAATACTGTGCAGGCTTGAAGGAAAGGGGCCTCAGGGGTACCCAGCTGGCTCAGTTGGTGGAGCATGTGACTCTTGATCTCAGGGTTGTAAGTTCGAGCCCCACACAGGATATAGAGATTACTTAAAAATAAAACCTGTAAAAAAAAAAAATAGAAAAGAAAGTTGCTTCTATACATATTCATACGGAATTCATTTCAAGGAACATTGTCTAGCGGCTAATAAAATGCAAAGCATATGAAGAGTGTAGATAGAATGTTATCTGTGTCAAAAAGAGCCCAGTTTCAAATCCACACAGATCTTCATATGTGCATAGGCTATCTCTGGAAAGATACACCAGAACTGGTAACATTATTGAATATTTACTGCCACCACGGAGGAGAAATGGGTGACAAGAAGTTCCACTAGCAGTGATGCTCATGTTTCACTGTATTCTCTCTCAGGCTGTTGTGCTTTTTGGGTTTTTTGGTTGTTTTTGCTGTTGTTTTTGTTTTTAATCATGTGCAAGTCTTACCTTAAGAATAGGGAGGGAAAAAAATCTTTTTAAGAGAGTGAGTTTTTAGTGTTTTAATCTTCTTAATGAGTATTGACTCAGCCCCTTCCTCACTGGTGTGCTGTCACACGCTTTTTGTTTTCAAGTCTTCCCAAGAACTCCGACAGGTTGGCGTTCTTCGGTGCTGTCATCGGTCTCGATGCACAGGTGCAGCGCAGAGGCTCCAAGAGGTTTAGTGGCCAAATCGCACAGCTGGTAAGTTTTGCAGTTGGATTTTAAAGCCCCGTGTCCCGGTTCCAGGGCTCTCTCCTCAAACCATTGCAACGCGCCGCTGCTCGTTCCAACAGGCGCTGTGGGGGTCGCGGAACCCCCAGATGCTACCACGCAGAGTTATCAGACAGGGATCTCAGCCCTCTCTGGACCTTTGGGTCCCTCTCCCAGACCTCAGAGTTGAGGAGAAGGTCAGGCTCCAGAGGGGCCCTGCCTGGGCTGCCTTCTGGATTCAGCCCACCTTCTCCTGTTACATCCCTCAGCAAAGTTCCTTTGGGGCCTTCTGGGGAGAGGCCACTGCCAGCGGTCACTGTGGCTCTAATTGTTCTCTCTGGTGAGCTCACGTTGCAGTGGGCCCAGCGCAGACACCTGCTTTCCTCAGGCAGAGATGAAACTCTAGAGATGACGGGCCTCGGCGGAGTATTACATCTTGATCAAATAAGGCTGCCCTGAGATTTCTCATTCCTTCAAGCTTGGGGCCGGAGATGAAGGGGGGTTCCCCCCCGTCTGTCGGCAGCTTACAACTTCAGACACACAAATCCACCTTCCTGGGCCTCACTTTCTGGTAAAATAGAGATCATATTCCTGTGCTGCATGGACAGATGTTGCTGGGCCATTTACCTATTGGGAGCACAATTTAAATATAGCCAAACCGCCTTTCATGTTGAGGGTCTCAAAGCATTTTAAAATGAGTAATTAATGAAGTTCAACGTCCAGAAAAAGCAAGAATTATTATCTTCATTTTATAAATAGATCAAAGGTCACACAATCAATGGCAGATGTAGGAAACAGATGTAAGAATTCTGCTTTTGTCCCTGTCTGCAGCCACTAAATCCCACCCCTGGTATCACTGACAGACCTCCTTTCTGCTCTCTGACTTCTGGCCAAAGATGTGGAATTGGCCTTTATATGTTTCCACTTAAAGGTTTGAATTCTATGTATGGTTCATATGCCTTTGATATGTCTGGAATTTATAAAAGAGAAGGAGAAGAATGATATTTGATGCTTTTCAGAGATCATGTTGGGACTGAGCCTTATATAATGGGTCAAATGCCAATAAAGGGGGAAAAAAAAACCCCTCTCACCAGATCTTCTTCAGGAAGTTCACTTTTATTCTCTCTCTGAAAATTCTGTCTGTTAAAATTAAACGGAGTGTATCTTTATTCACCCAAATGATTGTTGTGGGAGCAACGAAAGCCACCACTTATTGAGCACCAACTGTGTGCTAAGCATTGCTCTCCTTACCGGCATACGTTATACCATGGGATTTTCACAAACACCTGAGGATGTTTTTATTATTCATTCACTTTATAGATAACATATAACTGGGCTTAGAGATAAAGATAGGCTGAGGAGAAAGGAAAGACAAAGCTCAAATAAATGTAATGAAGCAAAAATGGCTGGATATATACTCTCTGCCAGAGATGTTGGGTTGTGATAGATACAAAGATGGAGATAGGAAGATGACGAAGAGAGCACCAGATTCCTGCTCTAAAGGAATTTATAGCCTCGTGAATGGTTGAGGAGGAAGACTGAGCAGAAGCATATAAAAAGACAAATAATGTCAATACAACTCAGTCCAGAAGTGTTTATTGAGTTGCTGGTATGTGTTAGACATGCGTTAGTCACAGGGAATAGTCCCTCTTCCCATGGAGTTTATAGTGTAGTGGGAAAGCCAGATATTCATCAAAGAATCACACAGATTTAAGCTGTAATGGAAGACAGTGGTTTTTCTTCCGATCGCGTAAATCTTTCGCCTTTTACTAAACTGTAATGGAGTGAAGTAGAAGACACCAGATGGACGACAACCTGACAAAGGATTAGTATCCAGAACATATAAAGAGTTCCTATGCATAATAAGAGATAATCCAATAGAAGCATTGTCCAACCTAGGGCAATTTTTCAAAGATGAAAGGCAAATGGCCAATAAACAAATGAAAGCATGCTTCGTCTCTCTTGTAAACAGGGAGTTGCAAACTAAAACACCGAAATACTGTTTTACGCCCATCAGCTTGGCAAAATGTTTCAAGTCTGACATTACCAAGTGTTGCTGAGGTTGCCAAGCGTGGGAACTCTTACTTACATATTGCAATCAAAGTGTAAATTGGTACAACCACTTTGAAAAACCATTCAGCCATGCTGAGTAAAGTTGCCAATTCACATGACCCGAGTCCAGCAATTTCACACACAAGTACCTACCCCATGGCTCACTTTCACACAGGGGATGGGTGTAACAAACATTCATGGTAGCATTGTTTCTAACAACACAAAATGTGAAAATAAGCTAAACATCCCTTAGAAAGAGATGGGTGAATAAAGTGCGGTGAACTCGTACAAAGGGACCCTAACGAGCAGTGAAGATGTATGATCTAGAACTACATGAATCTATATGAATACCTTTTGAAATCCTAATGTTGAGTGAAAAAAGCAAGATGCACAATGATATATTCAGTATAATGCCACTTCTCCAAAGTTTACAAACATGCCAAACGATTCTACAAAGTATTTATAGGCACAAACGTATGTAGTAAAAATACGAAAGCATGTATAGGAATGATACACCCCCAATGCAGGAGAGTGGTTACCTTAGGAGGGAGACAGACATGGGTTCAGAGGGCTCTACATTGAAAGATGTTTTATTTAAAAAAAAAAAAAAAAAGATTTGAAGAAATTGTGGCAAATGTTAAGCTTTGGGAAAGGTCGGAGGGGCACAGGCATTAATGATATTACTCTCTGTAGTTTTGTATGTGCTTTGATCTATCAAAGAATTGAACTGGAGGTGGGGTTGGGGGAGGGGTCGGGGAAGCGATCTCTGGACATGATGCTTACTTCAGATGAGAGACAAAAATTGAGTAGATGAGGAAGGGCAGAAAGGTGTGCCAGGCAGAGCCCACAAGCTGTGCAAAGACCCTGGGGTGGGAGAGTGGGCACAGAGTCTGTGACCCCTAGCTCTGAGGCCAGAGCAGAGGGGCAAGGGGGCTGGAGTTGGAGGGGTTGGGCAGTGCGCAGACCATGCACAGCCTCATAGGATATCTTGAAGATCAGCTCTTTACCCTATGAGGAAAACAGCAGGGATGGAAAGCTTTGGGGCCCAGAGAGACTTCGCTTACTTAGCTAGATAGCAGAACAGGGAAAGCATTCATGTCAGAGATGACTCACATCTCAAGTTGTGGAGATGAGTAAGAGGAAGCCAATTGGAGAAAGAGGAGGAGGGAGTGAGCTGCAAATTCCCTGAGGAGGGCCCAACGGCAATAAAAAGACACTGAGGACCCTCACTCGCGAGGTCCCACCTGAGTCCTACACGCAGGACTAGCTCGAGAGGTGTTAGGAAATGGCCATGAAGACAGAAGGCTTGAGGTCCCAGGCTGGGCAGCCTCAAGAGAGGGAGGCATGGCCAGACATGGGTGTAGGTGGCTTGCTCTAACAGGGTGTGAAGGCTGGATCTGAAGGAGGCTGGGGGTGCAGACGAGGAGATCTTTGAGAGAAATATGTTAACAGCCTCACGCAGGATGGCTGGAACTAAGACACCATCCCTCCTGGAAAGAGTGAAGAGCGCCCGAAGAAGTGTTTAGGGAGGAGAGATGGCGAGACATCTAGGACGATGGCTGGGTGGTCGCGCCACCGCCCAGATGGACAATAATATGGGCAAGCGCGTGCAGGGCAAACCCGGGGGACCTGTCCTGGGAGCAGCAGAATGGGTGCGCCGCGGGCCGGGGACGCAGGCTGGGAGCGGGAGGCGCCTCCTGCGGGCGGTGACCGACCACTCGCAGCCAATGAGTCGGTCCAGAAGGAGGGTCAGAGCAAGGCGAAAGTGNTCCCCCGGGGAGGTCCCGGTCCTTGCAGCCCGCGGTCGCGTCCTTGGCCCTCCTCCAGGGGAACCTCGATTTTCCAATCTCAGGAAGGCCGGCTGTCCTTCGGCTACTGATAAGGACGCGAGCTCATGGTAAAAGATTTTAACAATGCCCGGAAAGAAATAGCCGGACTCAAGAAAGAGACTAATAATAGCAGCCCGCTAGAGTTCTGCTCTTGTGCTCAGCGCTCTTAAGAACAATAATAACGACAACAACCATAAGAGCCACCATTTATTGAGCGCTTAGTCTGTGCCAGGCACTGTGTTAAGCGCTTTGCAGGCAACAACCCTCGGAGGTAAGTACCGTTATTATCCCTATTTTAAGGAAACCGGGGCACAGAGAGGTTAAGTAATTTGCCCCAGGCACACAGCTAGCTGATGTCAGTGCCAGAATTCCAACCCAGGCTGTCTGATCCCATGTAATCCTCATGTCAACCCATAAGGTCGGGATCATTCTCTCCATCTTAAAGATGAGGAAATTAAGGCACATGGAAATTTAAGTACCTTGCCCAAGGTCACCTAGCTGGAAAATGGATGAGGCAGAAAGCGAACCCAGGGCTCCTCTCTGTTCGCAGAACCCGCGGTCTTGGCCATAGGCGATGCCACTTCCAAACCACCTCCGACAGCCCAGCAGGCTTTGGCCCCGGGTCTCAAGAGGCGCAGCCTCTGCGGGGTTTGGGTGGGTTCCCGCGGCCTCCGATCCCCGGGTGAATCGGACGTTTCGGAGCATCGTCTCCGCTCTGCCCGCAGGCGTCAGATAGGGACGCGTCTCCTGGAATCCGGTCGGGACCTGGCCGCGCGGTCCTCGGGAGGGATGGAGCGGGGGCGGAGGCAGCGGGAGGGATCCCTGGTCCCACCTGCAGAGCGGCGGGGCTGGAGGCTTGCTCTGAGCGACCGGCAGAGGGCGCTGTCGCACACGCCTCGGGTCCCACGGTCACCAGACCGCGGGGCCTGCAGCCTCCGCCTGCAGATGCCTGGACTCAGAACTCCCCAAGTAGGAGCCCTTCTTGCCTGGCGTCTGGCTCCCTTCCGATCCCTCATCCTCAGCTCTGGGCCTACTTTTCCTGACTAATCTCCCCCATTTTCTGTAGTCCTGCCGTCCCATCATGGGCTTTCAAGTCTTCCCCAATCCCTGTGCCGCTGATTTAGTCACCTCTTGCCGAAAGGCAAGAACACTGATTCCACTCCATTAAAAACCTTAGGTGTTTGCAAGTCATACTCGGCTTTGTCTCCCCTTCTCTGAGCCCTTTGGTGATATAAAATGGAGATAAGCCATCTTGGAATAGATAAGTAATCTTCTCCAAAATCAGAGGAGGGGCTTGGTTAAGGAAGGAGCAGATTGATGAAAGGATCTCTATTTTTTTAAATAGCTACAGTGTCTTGAGAACTTGTTTTGTGCTGAGCCCTTTCTCTGTCTTGACTTCGTAATCCTCACTACAGCCCCGAGAGGAGTGCATTATTATTCTTTTGATAAAAGAGGCCACAATGGCAATGCGGGGAACACCCACTAGGAGGATCTAACTTTATTATTTAAAAAAACTGTTTTACTTAAGTAGGCTCCATGCCAATGTGGGGCTTGACCTCACAACCTTGACATGGAGAGGCACATGCTCTACGGACTGAGCCAGCCAGGCACCCCAGGAGGACCTGATTCTAAAGCCATGTTCCCAACCAACTGAACAGAAGAGGTAAGATAGAAGCCAAGCAGCAGCAAACCAAAATCTGCTCAAAGAGTGCTTAGAAATACACCAGGTGTATTAGGGGCTTCGACTGCTTTCTGAGTCCAGTTTGGGACTCAAGTGTCTAAAAAAGAAAAACAAAAGCTAAAGGTGCAATGAGAGGAGAATAGGAATGAGGCTTTTCACTTTTGCTTGGAAAACCATCCTGAGAGGCCCACTCACTTTCTATGACTGGACTCTGAAGAAATAAAGGTGGTTCTAGGAAAATTTGAAAAATATGAGAGGAAAAAAAATGCCTTCTGTGGTTTTTACTTTAACCAAGCCTCATATTGCTATTTGTGTTTTATTTTTAAATTAATGTGGCTCTCCCCACCCTTTAAATTGGCACATAAATCGCAAAAACAGAAGGAAGGCCAGCTACACACTTCAAACTTGGTGGGTTTCTCAGGAAGGAGGTACATGACTTGAAGGGGAAATGAGGATTAAATGAGGTGCTTTAAACACTTGAAAGACAGACTTTCCACAAGGAATTTAGATCATAAGCCCTTAGAACGGAGCTTTGTCTGGGTTTGGGCTCGGTATAGTGCCTAGAATCGGTGAGTGCCCACGAAATGTGGAAAACAAATCACACTTTTCGCTTATGTCTGCATCATCTAGCCATCTGGGGTCACCACTTGGCTTATGATTTTAGAGTGTGGCTTCTAGGGGATTTTCCTGCCCCCTGGATCTTAGTCACATACCCTCCCCCAGACTCCTTACTTTCCCAGAAGTTTGCTCTGGGAATTCAGTCACAGTGAGGCAATTGTTATTGATGCTGATGTCACGAGGCTTGGTGAAAGAGAATGACTGCTCAGCTCTGAAATCACCAACTAGAGGCTTTTCCAAATAGGGAAACCAAGGCAGAAAGGGATCTCAGGAGACTTGTCACTTCACAGTTCTGATTCTCTTGCCCTATGTCTTTGAACTAGAAGGATTCCCCCCGTGCACAAACAAGCCCGGGGCATCCCCGGCTGCCTGCTGGAAAATTCTTGGACTTCTTTGACCTTGCCTCTCTCTGCTCCTTCCCTCATTTTTCCAGTGCATTCATTCTACAAATATGCATTGAGAACCCACTATATGTAAATGCTATTGGTACAGCAGAGAACCTAACATGAGCTCACGAGCTCACTTTCTCTAGTTCCCATCTGGCTCCTGACCTCATGGCTCCAACTTTCATGCCTGGAGAGGCCCCACATTAGTCAATGACTCACTTCTCAAAGTGGGACAAATGCTCAGATATACAGGACATTCTGGTGGCTCCAGGAGACCACACCCTGTGACCCCAAGATACTACCTTGGTGACATCCATTTGGCAGAAGGTTTGGGTCCTGACATATACCCTCAGAAGCAGGGCCTGGAAAGGCTCCAGCTCTAGCACTTGCCCGTACTTCTTCCCTTGTGCCTTCAGTTCATATGATCATTGTTGACAACCTTAATAGTTTGGGCCATATTTATGAAGCATCTATTACAATGAAAAAAAAAATTCTACAGTCCCAGAATACCCCACTGTTCAAAGGAAAATCTTGGCTTAAACAAACAACAGTGTCTGGCAAGTGGTGGATATGTTGGATAATGCTGAGTCTTTCAGGTCATTTGTTATTAAACCTTGGGATTGAGTGATTCATAATAATGAGGCGAAGGAAGAACACTAGCCTTGTTTTAGCTTTCCAGATTATTCAAACGGAATAGCTTTTCAACATCAACATCGTAGTTAGGACAGGACAGAATGCTTAAGGTACATTGTTGGTTTTTGTCTTTTTGGAAAATCCATTAATACTCAATGACTTGGTCGGCACCCATTCCAAAAAAAGGAGAGAAAAAGAGAGAGAGAGGGAGTTTGAACTGTAGGATGCCGACTGCGTCCCTGGCAATCCCGTCAGAGAGTAGATTACCAATTATATTCATTCTTCCTGAATATCCCACCCCTCAAGACTGTCCCATCCCTGCTAGCTAAAGCATCATTTTCTCTCCCCTTGAGGAGAGCAGAGGCCCAGAGACCGGAAGAATGAGGGAGAGCAGGGAGGAAAACTTTTCCCTTACCTGAGCTGCAGAACCACTTGAATCTAGAGAACTGCTACATTTGTGCTGTGTCTGTATGAGTTCGTGGTTGTGCATTCTCTGGCTGATTCCAAAATGTCCAAAACACGGGGGGCCTGAGACACTCTCAAAAGAAGGCCTATCTGGGAAGGACGCATGTCCCCCCACCAAGGAGTTCGTGGTGGTCAGTGTCTGCACGCCCGGCAGCCGGGGTGAAGAGACGTGGAGCCTCTGAGCATTCCTGCAGGGAGCTTCCCAAGCCCTTTTGGGAACCGGCAACAGCGCCTGTCTGGGGAAATTAGTTTTGCGCTTTCACAGAGTGAGAAATTCCTCAGGGGCATTCTTGTACTTGGGAAGAGAAATCAAACCCAGCTCATTCCTTTAGGGCCCTTGCCATTAATAAAGCAGACCGAGTCCAATTCAGCTGGTCCAGCCCGGGGCTGTGGGGTGGGGGCAGGAGCGGTGGAGTTGAGTGAATGTCACCTGTGGCTAAGGCCCTCCCCGGACTGGCGCAAGCTTGAGGTTTCAGGGGATTGTGTTACCAGCGTGTAAACACCGTGAGTGACAGCCAAAGCTCCCATTCGACCACAGAGGATCTCAAACCCTTCCTATCTTCCTAGAAACCCTGGCGGCCCGGCCGGCTGCTTGCTGTCTGATGCAACAGTTTGCAACGCTCGCTTC
>NW_027530521.1:1872674-1879714 GCF_008692635.1 Crocuta crocuta | reverse complement strand
GGTGATCTGAGTTTAATTAAACTTCTCCCGAGGCATTGGCTGACTGATTGACCCAGTGATCCAAAAAAATCAGAGAGGCCGGAATCGCCCTAAACGCGACGGGAGAGAGAAGTTGGGGAGTTGGCTTTCGGTTTCCAGAGCTGGGCCTTTGGATTGTGCCTTCCTTCCCCGAGCCCCCCCGAGCCACAGAGTTAGTCGGGGTTCCACGATCTCGTTAGGGCGTCAGGCCTCGCTTGTCTGTGCCCTCCTACCAATTTCTCAAAAAGGGAAGAACAGCGGTTACACAGGGAGAAAGAGGCAACGTTCGTGTTGATAACGTCTTGATCGATATCTTCCCTGCCACATTTCTCCACCCAACTGCCTTTAAAGGTCTTACTAGCAGAAGGCATCCTGGATTATTTTCCAATTTTTTCAGCCATTCAGGTATTGCCTGCATGGTTTTCTTTCATACCCACGTTCCATCTATATTATATATTTTAATTGACTTATTTTATTAACTTTCCTTATTCTCTAAATTAACTTGAAATCGATTCCCTTTTTCCACATAGCCTTGCCCTAAGCAATAACATTAGCGAAACCACACTTTTGATATGTTAGTCATCTATTTTAATATACATGAAAGTAAATTCATAACTATTCAAATAAAAAGAGATGTGTGTGTTAGCTGGAAGTTTCTTGCCTACTACATTCGGAGAAAAACTCGAGAGCTGGTAATAATAACTAACATGCTGAGTGATGGCCAGTGTCTCAGGCACTGGGCTAAGCACTTAATTCTAAGTCCTTATGATACCTTAGAAGGTGGGTGTTGTTTACATTTTACAAAGGCAAAGTGTGAGGCACAGAGAGGTTAAATAACTTGCCTAATATCACAGAGCCCAGAGGCAAACTCCGCTAGCCTCACTCTAGAGCCTGTACTGCTGGCCTATCCAAAAAAGCTAAGTTACTGCTGGCCATCACCCAGGTGGCTAGTATAGTCTGGATTTGAACCTAAGTCAGTCTGACTCCAGAACTGAGCTTTTAACTACTGTGTGGAACTCTTTCCTATTTTCCCAAATCTCACCTCATACAGCCTTTTTAAATCTGTCTGCCTCCTTTGGAATTCAAAAGGTGCGTCCAAGTTATTTCTTTCCTCACCCCTTAACATCTCCTCCCTCTTCCCTCCACCCCCACCCCATGGGACAGAGGTTCTTTCTACAGTCTCCTTCTCTTCTCTGAACGAAAACAACCCGTAAGTCTACGATGTCCATGAGAATCTCTACTTTAAAGGTCCTAGCCACTCTTCTCCTCTGACCACGGAGCGTAGAAATTCCACCTACCAGCATCGTGAAACTACATTTCCCAGACTGCTATTCTCACGTGGAAAGAGAACAAAAATCCTATGTCAAACCATGTGGTTCCTATTTTGGGGTTGGAAAATCTGGTCACTAGCTTGGATAAAGATTGGTATGCCCATAGACTAATTCTTCTGGCCCCAGGCAGACCTGAATTTCCCAGGCCTCAGTGATTGGGGGTGGGGGCAAGTTATTTCAGAAACAAAACCTTCAATTAGAGGCATAAATGAAGACTTGGCATAAGACTTCTAAAAGATGGCTGACCCCTATCCAGGAGGTATATTTTCTTTCTGCAACAGCCCTTTCCACCGCCACCCCTTCCCTCCCTTCACTTCCTCTTCCTTCCCCTCCTTCCAGATTCTTCTAATTGTACCACTCCCTTGCTCCCCCCACCCCCATGCCCACACCCACTCTTTAACTGTTTAGTATAAAATCCAGCCCACCAGACTGAGGTTTTCTTCGACCCAAATGTTATTTTCAGAAGGAGCCATTGAGGTTGGGGTGTAATTGTAGCGTTGGGCCTCTGCAAGCCAAGCTGAAAATAATCAGTGAGGCAGATGGGGTGGGAAGAGAGTGTGGTGGCCACTTCCACCAAAGAGCAAGAGAAACCCAATGGAGTGAGTCAGAGAGGGGCGAGTGCCAGGCTGGTCTGCTGGGCTTATGGCCGGGAGGGAGTTCAGTTAAGGGGAAACTGCCCAAGGTTTTTGGGGCCTTTGACTGAGGACCGATCCAAGGTGGTTCCTGGCTGCACATCACAAGTCCATATTTCTTATGACAGCCGCTAAGCTTCTCTTGCTCTCATTCAGTTGGGCCGTAGCAACCAGCAAGCCCACTAGGAACTTCACCAACCAGTTGGCTCACCAGTCTCTAGAGCAGAATTTCTCGGTGTCAGCACTATTGGCATGTGGGGCTGCATAAGTGTTAATTGTGGGGGGCTGTCTTGTAACATTGTAGAATGTTTAGTAAGATCCCTGGCCTCTACTCTCTAGATGCCAACAATGCACGCACGCACGCACACACGCACACACGCGCACACACACACAGTTGTGACTACCAAAAATGTCTCTAGACATGCCAAATGTCCTTGGGAGACAAAAATTGCCCCTGGTTGAGAACCACTGGTCTAGAGTGATCCAGATCTATGAAAGGATCACATCACCTGTCCCCATGGTAGCCTTGTTGCCTTGCATCTGAATGGGCCCTGATAAAAACTATTGGCCAACTCCTGTTTCCAATGACAACCGTTGAATACTACAAGCCCAGCATTGAGTGTCTACCATGTGCCAAGCACTATATGAGGTATTGAGAATGAAGTAGCAGACAAGGCAGACGTGGCCCGTGTCCTCACGGAAATGACAGGCTGAGTCAGGGAAGACGGAAATTAAACAACCCTGAGTGAGAGGCACAGAAAGAGAAGAAACGGGGTACTATAAGAAAATCGAAGATGGTTTTTCACCTAGGTCTGGGGGTCAAGAAGGGCCCTTGAGAGAATGAGGAATTAGCCAGCTGGAGATGAGGGCAAGGGAATGTTTGTCGAAATAGGGACGGAGTATTCAGAAGCCCTGAGTTAAGAGAGATTGTTGGGGATTTAAGGAACTCAAAGAAGTCTGTCATGGACCAGGCTTTGGACAGTGTGATGAACCAGTCATTCTCTCCTCTCACCCCCAAACTTGCTTTTCTTATACTCCTTTTCCAGATTTATAGCACAAGCATATAAACTCAGGGGCACACTTAACCCCACCTTCTTCTTGCTCAACCCCCTCACTAACCCAGCTACCAAGTTCTGTGAGTTCTACCACCAGAGTCTCTGCAAACCAGCTCCCTGTCTCCATTCCCAGCACCACAACGCTGATGCAGGCTCTCTCCATTACTCAGCTGAATTTGTGAAATAGCTTCCTAACTAGTCATCCTCCAGTCTCTACCTCAGAGAAGGAGACAAAGACCACGTTTCTGCTGGGTTCAAACACCCCGTGTGGCTTCCAGAGGCCTGTGGGACAGGCTGCTTCCTCCCGTGACTTCTGGGTACTTTTCATCCACAGCCCCCACCAGTGTGTCTCCCACCCCACCCCCAACTCTCCAGCTGCTCTCCAGACCACCAGCCACACCCCACAGGCCCCCACAGCTCTGTGACTTTGCTGCTCTCTTTGTCTGAAATGTCCTTCCCCAACCAAAATCATTTGGGGAATTCCCACCTATCCTTTGAGACCCAGACAAAATGAACTCATTACACTCTCCTATCCCTTCTTAGAAGCCTTCTCTTAATTCTCCCCTCTGTTTTCACTGAGATCTATATATAGCTGCTAGTTTACCATTTGTCATGTTGACCCATAGTTATCTGTTTAAAGACGTCCCTGCCCCCCCAGAGTCAGAGGGCCTCAAAGGCAGGTCATGTAGTGTTCACTACTGGTTGATTACCCAACACCCATTCTCTCCCTTCCTAAAAGAAGCCAAAGAAATGCAAGGCACAGTGTATTATTTAGCATACAGGCTAAGCTGCTATAACCAACAGACCCAGAGTACAGTGGCTTAAGAAAGTTCATGTGCCTCAGTGGAAGTTAGCCCACTGAGATAGACCTAATATCCTTTCCAAGAATTGGTTCAAAAACTTGGGCCTAAACTAATTTGTGTGCAGTAGAGGCTTTTCTGGTTCCCCAATATCAACAGTCCCCTTCTTTAATAACAGAACTCCTGAATGTTGGCCAAGCAGATGGCTGCCTCATAAGAACTACATTTCCCAGCTTCCCCTGTAGTTTGATGCAGCCTTGAGTCTAAGTTCTCACTAACAGACTCTGAGCAGAAATGATCTTCCCGCTTCTAAACTGTGCCCTCAAAAAGATTGTGCACGTGCTTTCTTCCCTGGCCCTTCCCCAGCCCTTTCCCCTGACTAGGAAATGATAAAAATTGAAGCCGTGTCCTTGGACCTAGGGAGGGAAACCACATTTGGAGGAGGATGGAACCCTTCTATCAGTCTTGGATGACTTTTCTCTGAACTCTTATATGATATGAAAGAGACATAACTTTCTATTTTACACTTCTGTATTTGGAGCCTCTTTGTTACAAGAACTTTTCCTTTGCTCTACAAAGGAGCATCCCCTGGCTTCCCCAGGCCTTGGGGACTGGTTCAAGACTGGGTCTGTGAGGGGCGCCTGGGTGGCTTAGTCGGTTAAGTGTACGACTTTTGCTTGGGTCATGATCTCGCGGTTCGTGGGTTCGAGCCCCGCGTCGGGCTCTGTGCTGACGGCCAGCTCAGAGCCTGGAGCCTGTTTCAGTCCGTGACTCCCTCTCTCTCTGACCCTCCCCTGCTCACGCTGTCTCTCTCTCTCTCTCTCCTAGAAATAATAAATTTTAAAAAATTTTTTAAAAAAAAGCTTTATCTTAAAAAAAAAAAGACTGGGTCTGTGATTTATTTAGTGTCAGTGAGATAGAAGGCAAGGTTTGATTCAGGGGGCTTTGGGAAAGCACTCTCTTGTGTTCATGACGGGAGCATCATGGAGCAACCTTCTCTCTCTCTCTTTCTCCCTCTGGACATCGCTGGGCCTAGTACTACGGCAGTCCTCTGGCTACCCCCTAAGAATGGGGCTACACAGGAAGGGAGAGCTGAGAGAATGACAGGAAAATGGAGTCAGAGTTTCTGGACTAAACAACTCTGAACCCACATTCTTGGTTGGCTCAGGTTCCCATAACAAAATATCATAGACTCCCAGGCTTGAACAACAGAAATTTATTTTCTCATAGTTCTGGAGGCTGGAAGCCCAAGATCAAGGAGCCATCAGGGGTGGTTTCTGGTGAGGACTGTCTTTCTGGCTTGTAGACAGCCACCTTCTCGCCGCGTCCTCACGTGAGCTCTCTCTGCGTTTGCAAGGGGAACGTAAGTGCTGGTGTCTCTTCCTCTTCTTGTAAGGACACTGACACTGGTCCTATTTGGATTAGGGGTCCACCCTTATGACCTTATTTAGCCCTAATTACCTCCTTAAAGACCCGATCACCAAATACAGTCACACTGAAGGTTAAAGCTTTAACATATCGAATTTGGGGTATGGGGGCACAATTCAGTCCATAACACCCACCTTACCTCTGGGTTTCCAGTCATGTGAGCCAACAAATGCCCTTTTGTCTAAGCCAGCTTGGGTCGGTTTTCTGTCACACCTTACCTTACAGCATTGTACTGCTCTTCCTATCTTTGCTGGGCCTCGTACAGAAGCCAATAGATACTTGTGGAATGAATGCCCAATCGTTACTTTTCTCTCTTACCTGTAGTGACTACCNCTGAGGGGTCAGAAATAAAATGAAAGGGTTGAATTAGGTACATCTTGCACATTTTCCAGCTCGGGCTCTGCCTGAGGCTTTCTCTGAAGGAGTAATTCTGTGCTCAGACTGAAGGCCTGTCTAACACTAACCATGTACAGTCTCCTGAGAGCTCCCTCTGAGCTCCTGCCTCAAATCCCTGTAGTTACACAGGAGGCCCCTTCCAGCACTAACGGTCTAGGGTTCTGTTTAATGTTTTTTTCAAGCTCTGAAGACCCAAGATTCTGTAATACTATGCTAAGCACAAGACGTTTTTGATTGGCCGCTAGACCTCCTGACCCAAACACAAAAGATAAAGGCCTAGGGAGGGCCCGGACTATCACAGTGTTGTCCTTCCAGATGAGACCAGAGAAACTGGCAGGCAGCGGGGAGGGGGCCTTGCGATGTTCAGACATTCAGCAGGCCCCACAGCAAGTTCCTGTCCCCGTTAGTGCAGCCATTAGGGCTGCTCAAAATGGAGCGCAGGCCAGGGGCGCCCGGGTGGCTTAGTTGGTTAAGCGTCCGACTTTCGCTTAGGTCATGATCTCGCGGTTCGTGGGTTTGAGCCCCGCGTCGGGCTCTGTGCTGACTGCCAGCTCAGAGCCTGGAGCCTGTTTCAGTCTGTGACTCCCTTTCTCTCTGACCCTCCCCTGCTCACGCTGTCTCTCTCTCTGTCTCCTAGAAATAAATAAACATTAAAAAAAAAAAAATGGAGCGCAGGCCAGTTCCTGGCAAAACATTTCCTCCTTCCAGCCAGGAGAGCTCTGTGGGACTGGGGAAAGAGCTGCCTCGTTACTCAGCCCCCTGGAATGTGGGAGAATTAGATCTCAGGGCAAGTGACTAGTAATGGGCCCTGGCAACCAGGATCTTGAGGATCAAAAGGCTCTTCCTCCCAAATGTTCCTCCCAAGGGGACCCCACGCTCCCCTTCCCATGCTTCCTGAAGTTGCTATTTATAGGACACTCACTCAGAGCTGTGCACTATGCTCAGCACTCTAGTTGGATGGGTTCATTTTATCGTCACAGCAGCTCTGCAGGTAGGTATCATTGCTACTCCCATTTCATAGATAAGCACACTGAGGCTTGGAGAGGTGAAATCACTTGTGTGGAGTTAGTAAGCCACAGAGCTGGATCTGACCTCAGGTTCTTAACCAGAGTGTTTGGTGGGAGACCTTTGGAAGTTGGCAGCATCTTCCCTGGTCTTCTGACTTGGGCAGGCATGGGGGAAGGGCGTGGTGAGACCGCAGCCCTGTGAGGTCAGTGCTGATGGGGAAGAAGTTAGGACCAGAGAGAAACACAGTCACTGGAGTAAAGGACAAGGCCGCCAAGACCACCAGGCAGGCCCAATCGAATATAAGGAGGGTGGCCAGCTCCACCGGACCCAACCAGTAGTGAGCAGAGGTGCTCTTCCTAAGCGGGGGCGGGG
>NW_027530521.1:1849967-1872622 GCF_008692635.1 Crocuta crocuta | reverse complement strand
AAGTCATCAGCATCAGGAGTCTGCCTGCAGCAGGTTGGGGTTGGTCACAGGAGCAGGACGTCACCTTGGAAAGGTCTGTATCCTGCTCACTTGTTTTTTGTTTGTTGTTGCATCTGTTGCTTATCTTTCTCTCTTCTGCTCAACATCTCAGAGGGCAAATGACACACCCCAGACTCCCTTGCCAACAGGCTTATGACTAGGCTTCCCCAGTGAACAGTGCTGGAGGCAGATGGGGGGCAAGAAGGAGAGAGAAGCCTGTTTCAACCAACCCCCAGCTTCAGGCAGCATCTCCCACCACAGCCCCCTCCTTAGTTCAAGCTTCCAATGGGCAGCCCCAGCCCTGGGCTCGCGACCAACCCCTCCTCCCTGTGATTCTCCAGCATCAGAGGCCGTGGCAGCTCCCCACTGCCACTAATTAGTTTGCATCCCCACTGCCACATGCCCCTTCAGCATTTCCAACCATTCCTTGCTACTGAACGTGGATGGTTCTGTCTCCTGACTAGACCTTGCCTGTTCTGGGCTGGGAGACAGTCAGGGTCCTCACCTCCTACCCCAGGGGATGGGGCAGTCTCACTGGGCAGAGCAGCAGTGTCTTGGTCTGTCTGAAGCACTGTAACAAAATACCACAGACCGTGTGGCTCATAAGCAGAAATTTATTTCTCACAGGTCTGGAGGCCAGATGTCCACGATCAGGGTGCCAGTATGTCAGGTTCTGGTGAAAGCCCTCTTTCGGGTCACAGACTTCCAACTTCTTGCCCTGTCCACACATGGTATAAGGGCCAGGGAGCTCCGTGGGGTCTCTTTCATAAAGGGCACTGATCCCATTCATAGGGTTCCACCCTCATGACCTAAGCTCCTCCCAAAGGCCCCGCCTCCTAACCCCATCACATGGACGTTAGGATTTCAACATTAAATCTGTAAGCAGACAAGAAACCCCTGAGCATGAGGTGGAGGAGACCTATCCTGTAGCCAGGCCACTGGGGTGCCCCTTGAGTGCCAGGTTAGTGGACCGGGAGCAGAACTGAGCAGCCCTCAGTGGGACCCCATGGATCCCAGACCGGGAGCCCTGGCAATGAGCGGGTCTTCCCACCCAGCAGGATCCATTCTGCACTCAGGTCTTACCAGCCTCAACACAGCCTCAGGTGGGCCACTTCCTCCCTGATGACCAAGTCGCTTATCATTTTTTGGATTTCAGTGTCCTCGTCTGCATTGTGAGAAAAATACAGTACCCCTTCCCAGGGTTGCGGTGCCAATGAAATAACACCCCGGGCAGTGCCTGGCACAGGGCCAGCGGTCAGTAACTGGGAGCGGCACTCGTCATTGTTGTTAATAACAACCTGGGCGGCACTCGAAGATTCGGTGACCCATCTGTGAGGGTCTTTGCAGAGCAGGGGCAGAAGGGATGAGGTCTTACCCAGTGTGGGGCAGTAAAACCAGGCAGCAGCAGGATTTGGGTCGTGCATCCAGGGGCCATGACCCAAAGGACTGGCACCTATTTCTCCGGCACCTCAGACTCAATCACAATTCTTCCTCCGGCTGGTCCTGAGACACAGCAGCTGACAGGGTCCTGAGCAAGGGCATACTCATGCGTAAGAAGGGGATGGAGGTTTGGGGCCTCCTCTGCCACTCCAGCGTGAAGACTGGGTCCTTAAACGGGGCTGGAGGTGGGAGAGGTACAGGGCCACACAAGTATCAGATGCTGCCCATGGGTGTTTGGTGTATGCCAGGCTCTGTGCCAGACACCTAGATGCTCACCGTGCACCATGGGGCTTACTCCTCCCTTAAGGAGAGGAGGTACATGTCTGTTATCATCCTCAACAAAAACATCCCCATTTGATAAAGGCCTTGGAAAGGACCTACACACAAGGTCCCACAGCCAAAATGTGGCAGAGCCAGAATTTCAACCAACTTTATCTGATAGAAGCCTCCAGCCTCCCCAGGATGCTTTAATGTATGTCTTACTGCCCAGGGCTCTGGCATCAAGAGGGCACTGGTCCCGGCATTTAGTTGAGTCAAGGAAATGGATTGCTCACAGAGCCTATCCATGACCCAGCCTGGGCCTCCAGGCCTGTTCCAAACAGTGGAGACAAGGGGCAGGCCTGAAAAGGGTGGTCCAGACAAGGCTGCCTCTACTGAGGCTTGTGAGTGTGTGTGTGTGTGTGTGTGTGTGTGTGTGTACATTCATCCACAGGCACACAGGCACGTGCAGACCCACCAGCCTAACCTCCACCTTGGCCTGGGAGAGAACAGGGAAGGACTCTCCCCTGGCAGGTGAGAGGGTGAAGGACTGGTGGCTCCACTGTCATCTCCATCTCAGCTCCTGGGAGAGGCTCTGGTATTTTCCTGGAAAGCTGGCTATGGGGCTGGAGGCCTTTGGTCTCCACAGAGTCAAGAAGGGCACCGGCAAACTTCTCCAAAATCAGTTCCGACTTTATTTGCCTCTCTGAGCCTCCAAGCCAGACGGTGGACTCAGGCCAAGTGAGGCCAGGCGGCCTCAGAACACTTCATCCCCAGAGCCCACTAGCTCCTGAAAATCAACCTCCAAATGACCTTGCTCCAGAGCAAGCCTCACCCCAGACTCTGAGCGGTGCAGAACGGCCCCCTCATCATTGCCCCGCAGGATGCAGCCTGGTGTGGGGTGAGGAGCGTGTTGAACCTTGGGCTGGACTGATGGGAGCTGTGAGGCCCGAAGCAGGTGACCCAGTCCTTCTGAGCCTCTGTTTCCTCTTCTGTAAAATGGAGGGAATAACCACCCATGGTGGGTGCAGTCGGTGTGAATACTCCTACTACTTCCTTTTTCTCCTTCCTTCTTCTGCCTCCCCTTAACCTCCACTGACCACTTCACCATCTAGCTCCGGGGCCCTCATTTCCCAGAATCCTCCCAGCTGCGGCCCGGCCTCGGAGCTTTGCAGGAGACAGTGGTTTTGCCACCCTTTCCTTGTGGCCTTCCACGGGCCAGCTCCCCTGAGAGCAAAGGGCTCAGGGCCCTGCGACTGGGGTCCCACCCTCTTTGTAAACACCAGTTGGGCACCAACTGACCTCAGGAGGGAAGGGCTCGACTGGGACCCTCCTCTTTCAGCCCTGCCCACTGCCGTATGCCCCAGGGGAAATGCCAGGCAAACCTGGCATCCTCGCGCCCAGGCCGCCTCCGTCCTGGAAATAGGCGCTTGGAGCCAAACCCTTGGCTGAAGGTAGAAGGAAGTTAAAAGTCCCTGTGAGCCGCTTCTCTCCTGCCCCCCCTCCCCCCACAGCCCCACCCGGGGCATCCCAGAAAGGGCAAGTGCTCTCTAATTTAAAGTTTCTTTAGTGATCCCAATAGAAGGATCACATCCGTACAGAGGGCTTTACTGTTACCTGTTGTGTCTTTACGACAAAGACAAAAATTAAACACAACAAAATATTATTCATTTAATTCCGGGCAGTGGGGATGTGAGTGTGTGTTTGACTGTTTTTTGTAACATCTTTTTCTGTATTCAAATTGCTCAAATTGCTCTAAATACAAATATGTTTAATATATTCTTTAACTTTTTTTTAATGTTTATTTATTTTTGAGAGACAGACAGAAAGACAGAGCACAAGCAGGGGAGGGACAGAGAGAGAGGGAGACACAGAATCTGAAGCAGGCTCCAGGCTCTGAGCTGTCAGCACAGAGCCTGACTCGGGGCTTGAACTTACGAACTGTGAGATCATGACCTGAGCCAGAGTCAGATGCTTAACCGACTGAGCCACCCAGGCGTCCCTTTTATATATTTTTTAAGTGTCTTATTTATTTTTGAGAGAGATAGCACGCACAAGCAGGGTAGGGGTAGAGAGAGAACGGGACAGAGGATCTGAAGCAGGCCCTGCACTGACAGCAACGAGCCTGATGTGGAGCTCAAACTCACCAACTGTGAGATCATGACCTGAGCCAAAGTCAGACACTCAACTGACTGAGTCACCCAGGCGCCCTAAAATAAAAACATCTTTTTAAGATTTTATTTATTTATTTTTTATTTTTAAAAAAAAATTTTTTTTAATGTTTTATTTATTTCCAGGAGAGAGAGAGAGAGAGAGACAGCGTGAGCAGGGGAGGGTCAGAGAGAGAGGGAGTCACAGACTGAAACAGGCTCCAGGCTCTGAGCTGACAGTCAGCACAGAGCCCGACGCGGGGCTCGAACCCACGAAATGCGAGATCATGACCTAAGCGAAAGTCGGACGCTTAACCGACTAAGCCACCCAGGCGCCCCTTAAGATTTTATTTTTAAGTAATCTCTACACCCAACATGGGGCTCTAAGTCACAACCCCCAGATCAAGAGATCACATGCTCTACCCACTAAGCCAGCTAGACACTCCTAAATAAAAATATTTTTAAGTCAGTAAGATTCATACAGGCTTATTGGGGGAAAATTCAGGAATACCAAAAAGTAGAAAGAGAAAAATAAGAATCACCAGAATCTATCCTCTGGAACCAGATAATTTATCTATTGGCTTATCTCCTTCTGGTCTTTTTTCTAGCACATATTTATGTCCTTTTATTCTTTTTTAATTGAAATATAACTGACATGTAACATTGTATTTACTTGAGGTTCATGTTATTCTTTTTACCCCCCCCCAACAAAAATGGAATTTTATTGTTTAATAACCTTTTATCCCCCTTCACAATATATTTTGGACAGTTTCCCATGCCCTTGGCCATTAATATTTACTTTAATTTTTTAAATGTTTATTTATTTAGAGAGAGAAAGACAGCATGAGCAGGGAAGGGGCAGAGAGACAAAGAGAGAGAGGATCCCAAGCAGGCTCCAAACTGTTAGTGCAGAGCCCAACACGGGGCTCAAACCCACAAACCGAGAGATCATGACCTGAACCAAAACCAAGAGTCTTTCGCTTAACCAACGAGCCACTCAGGTGCCCCTGACGTTAAATCCACTTCAGTTTTTTTCCCACGTAATCATGAATAAGGTGTATTTTTTATGACTGGGATCCCTATGGATCCCATTAGGATCATATCATGTATACCACTTATTATTTTTTCTTATCCGAAAGGTAGCACACTTTTGTGGTGGGAAAGTTAGAAAATACAGATGAGCAAACAAGTGGCCATGGGGGGGTGGGGAAATTTGGAGCCTCAGCTCGCTGAAATAACCCTTGCTAACATTTTTGTTTTTAACCTTCCTGTCCATTTTTTTATGGACATAGGCATATATATACATATATATGTGTGTGTACATATATATATATATGAAAGCATACATTTTACAGTAAAATCAGAATCGTGATTCATATTATTTTTAACTATTTTTTTAATTTTTTTTGTAGACTTAACAATACATCTTACACGGATTAGGATGGTTTCAGCTACAGATGACAAAAATCCCAAAGTAACACATGTTAATTTCTCTCTCTAGGAACTGATATCCAGAGGTAAGCAGCCCAGGCTGTAGAGCAGCCTTGTGACACCAGGGATGCAGTTCCCTTCCACCTGGGGCTCTCCACCATCAGTGCACACCTTCCTCTAGTGGCCCAAGGTGGCCCTTGGAGGAAGAAGCAAGAGAAAAGAGAGCCTCTTCCCCTCCAAGGACGCTTCCTGGAATTCACATGCATCACACCTGCTCGTACCCCACTAGTGGGAGCTAAGTCCCACAGAACCCCAGGAAATGGTAGGGGTGATTTATCTAAGTAGGGCTTTTATTGCTATAGATAAAGGGGAGAACAGATATGGGGGGGGGGAACTGACTTCTCCGCCACCTTTTACAAACATCTTTCCAATGCACATAGTTTTGTATCCCATTTTGTTCTCTTATTTTTTGGTGAGTGACCACATTATTAAATATTTGTCAAAATTCTTAATTTTTAATGGCTGCTTAATACCCCCATAATATGCAGATAGCACTACTTATAGATCCAATGCCCTATTACTTGATATTTGGGTAGTTTGCTCTGATAAATAAGCCTCTTCTATTAGTAAAATTTATCAGAGGAAGAGATCCCAAGCTTTCCTCTATTCCCTGTGGGTGCCCACTGAAGACGTTTTGCTGAGAGGTATCTGCCTTGAAAGCTGGCTTATAGGTCTGAGTTTGTTTCTGCAAAAAAATGAAGCTTTTTGGCACCAGGTACACTCCTCTGATCCCATTGCAGGGGAAGTCGTGGGGGTTGGCAGAGCCTGGTAAGCCTTCTGCCTTGGGTAGGGGGGAGGGGAATGGGGGAAGGAGGTGAGGGTAGGGAGTGAGTGAGAGGAGACCATGAACTTTCAGAAGCCAGGGGAGGACCTAGTCCTGTAGAGGCTTAGGGGACTTGATGGAGCCCAATTCATTCTTCATTCAAGTTCAACCAATGATTTCTGTGCCCCTACTCGGGGTCATGCCCTGTGCCAATGTCTGGGGAATGTCTCAGAGAAAGACCGTCCCTGCTCTCCAGGGGCCTAGTCAAGTCTAAATTCTCAAATGTTAGAGTTCAGCCTGCAGTGTTGCCTCAAATGCAGAATCCTCAGGCTCATGCCCAAATACATGATGCAATCCATGTTGGGGGGCCTAGAATCTGCATGTCTTTCAGGCTCCTCAGGTGACAGATGAGCATGATCAGGAAGCATTTTGATGGAGAAACAGAAGTCTAGGCATTTGGAGGGACTCTCTTAAACCAGGCAAACCTGGAGCCTCCATCAGCTCAGTATGTAGCTTGAATCTCAACTGAGCCCTAAGCTGTAATAAAATAGGGGCGACTGGGTGGCTCAGTCAGTTGAGCGTCCGACTCTTGATTTGGGCTTGGGTCATGATACCAGGGTCGTTGGATTGAGCCCCTCATAAGGCTTAAGATTCTCCCTCTGCACCTCCCCCACTCTTTCTTCTGTGCACGTGCTCTCTCTGTATATACAAAAACAATAATAATAACAACAACAAATTGAGGACACCTGCCAGATACACCTGAACCCGAATCTCAGTTCCATCCTGAGTGACCTACAGCAAATTATTTAACCTCCCTAAGACTCAGTTTTCCCATTTGTAAAATGGGAATAATTATGTGCTTCCCATGTGAAAATAAACCTCAGTGCTTTAGCAGTGTCTGACACTCAATAAATGCTAGATCTTGGGGCACCTGGGTGGTTCAGTCGGTTAAGCGTCCGACTTTGGCTCAGGTCATGATCTCACAGTTCGTGGGTTCGAGTCCCACATCGGGCTCTGTGCTGACAGCTAGCCCAGAGCCTGGAGCCTGTTTTGGATTCTGTGTCTGTGTCTCCCTCCCTCTCTGACCCCCACCTCCCACTCACGCTGTCTCTCCCTCTCAGAAATAAATAAACATTTAAAAAATTTTTAAAGGCTAGATCTCATTATTAAGTTAATTTGAATGACCTCTAGGGAAGTAATTACAGCGGGGATAGGAGACAAGCTATATAAAGCATCTTATACACCTGGCTCATGGTGGTAGTCATTCAATAAATGGCTATTATCTTTTTTTTTTTTTAATGTTTTATTTATTTCTAGGAGAGAGATAGAGACAGCATGAACAGGGGAGGGTCAAAGAAAGAGGGAGTCACAGACTGAAAAGGCTCCAGGCTTTGAGCTGGCAGTCAGCACAGAGCCCGATGCGGGGCTCGAACCCACGAACCGCGAGATCATGACCCAAGCGAAAGTCGGACGCTTAACCGACTAAGCCACCCAGGCGCCCCAATAAATGGCTATTATCATTCCTACCATCCTCACATCCATTCCAGTTCTAGGCTTATCATCTCTGCAAGCTGTACCCACCACACACAATTTTGTGTCCTCCCAATAGGAATCAGGGAGGAAGCCATGGATTCATGGCTCTGGATTGAGGATGTGATATCTACCCCTAGTGCCTGTCCCAGCAGGAAAGAGGTTTTCTCAGGGCCTTCCAGAAGGATGTGCAAACAGGTCAGTATGAGTGGGAACCTCAAGTCCCTACTTTTAACCCCCTGCTTTTGGGGAACCCAGGCATAGCCCTGGGCCATTCGCCCAGCACCAAGGGTCAGGGGGCTGTGCCTGTCCGGGGCTGCCATGAGGCCAGAAGGGAGAGGCAGGGTGGCTGTCGATAACTATGTTTTTAAGTGTTCTGTGGATGGTGCGGTTACCATGGTGATGCTGATGGCTCTGAGCAAGCGGCAGCCTCTCTCGAGTTGTGAGTCAAGTTCAGCTTTATTTATTTAGAAAGAAAAACCAACGCCCTGACCTGTGAAGGACAAAGCAACACGCAGGTAGAGGCCGGGGCGTCCCCGGCGGGGGTGAATCAGCACATCGCTCGCAGGCCATCCGTCTCCTGACGTCAGATGGCCCACCTGGCTACCAGGCCTGGAAAAGTCCACAAAGCTATGTGGGGAGGGCCGCCTCAGACTGTGGCCCTGGAGAGGAAGCACAAAGAGAAGCCACATTGCCAGTCAGAAATCTCTTAATAGGAAGCAGATCCCATTGTCTCAACTCTGGCCCAGGGGCCAGACTCCTTCAGGAGCCTGAGCTCCGTGCTGGTGTGGGAGTCCGCAGAGCCCAAGGAGATAGGCAAGTCCAGCTAAGAGTCTGGCCCCGAGATGACCAGTGCTGGCTGACTACCCCCCGCCCCCTGGGTACACACACTAGCCATGCCCTCTGGGGGCGGGGGGCGGGGGCAGCAGGGTCCTGGAAAGGACCACAAAAATGTTCACCATGGGGCAATGGGGCCCCTTTAACCAGAACTCCTGCAGGGAAAGAGGTAATCATAACAGCACCTACTCGCTGGCTGGCCCTGAGAATGAAATGCGATAATATTTGCAAATGTTTAACATGGAGCCTGGCTGGCATACAGTAAGCTCTGGAAAACTGTGGGCTATTGTTAACTTTTGTCCAGGCCCTTATCTTACCCCGCCTGGATGGAACAGCCTCGGCCTCCTACATCGATTCGCCTGTGCTAGTCTTGCTCACTTCCAATCTATTGCCCATACTACAGCAGAGGGGTTTATCGAAAATGCATCCCGATCATGCCCTTTCTCTCCAAGAAATCTGCCAGTGGCTCCGTTTACCTTCAGGATAACTCTTAGAATTCCTTGGCGGGGCCTAGGCCTTGCATGATCTGGCCCTTGGCTGCCCTCTCCAGCCCTGTATCTTGCCACGCCCTGCTGGCCTTGATAGGTTTTGGCTAGCACCCTAATGTCAGCACTCTCCCCAGGGTGCCAGGCTCTGCCGTAACTCCAGGATCTTTGGCACGCTGTTCCCTTTGCCCAGGAAGCCTAGCAAACACCTACATATCCTCCAAGCCCCACATCAAGAACCGCCTGCACTGAAATCTTCCTGTCTTCCCCTCACACGCAGAGCAGGCCACTCCCTCCTCTGGGCCACTTGGGGACCCTCCCTAAAGACATTCATCACTTGACATTGCAATTATTGCAACACACGCCTGTGACACCTTTCAGCTTCCTGAGGGCAGCACTGATTCTAAATAACTTCTGTATGTCCAGAACATACCACCTAACATTCACAAGGGAGGATTGTGGATGAATGAATGGATGGATGGATGAATGAATGAATGAAGACAGAAATCCTGTTAATAGAAAAGGAAACTGAGGCCCGGCTAGGAGCAGTGACTTGGCTATAGTAGAGTCCTGAAGCCCTATAACTCCAGGCCCTTGGGATTCCAGAGACTAGGGACCAACCATCCATCGAGCCATCCACCCCTTACTAAGCACCAGTCCTACATCAGATACTGTGTTGCTCCCTGGGGTATGAAGAGCAAGGAGCGGCCCTGGCCCTCAGGAGCCCACAGACAGGTGGGAAAGAATGACAGGTATACAGGGGCGCCTGGGTGGCTCAGCCGGTTAAGCGTCCGACTTCGGCTCAGGTCATGATCTCACGGATCGTGGGTTCAAGCCCCGCGTCCAACTCTGTGCTGACTGCTAGCTCAGAGCCTGGAGCCTGTTTTGGATTCTATGTCTCCCTCTCTCTCTGACCCTCCCCTGCTCACACTGTCTCTCTCTCTCAGAAAAAAAAAAAAAAAAGAATGACAGGCATACAGACAGTTCCCACACTTTTCACTATGAGCTGAGACAGAAGACGTAGAAGCTGTGGGAATCCCAGGAACATGGATGGAAGTAGAGGGAGGCCTCTCTTTCTGTGCCTTCCACTCCCTCTCCCCAAACTCTGGAGCCCAAGTTCCCACACACAACCAGACTGAGGCAGCTGCCCTCCAAGTGCTATTAACACAGGTAAATGGACATATACGCAGGTGCACACATACCCAAGATGGGTGACATGGGCATGCCTGTCCCCACGGGGCCAGACACATTTGCGCCCCTTAGTGATCATGTCAAGAGCCATCGGGGAGCAAGGACAAATCAAATCAGACCACAGAGCATTTCCTTATGGTTCACACAGCATCATGCCGTTTTGCACCCCAGGTCTCACTGGGTCCCCACTAGGCGGGGTCCTCCAGACAAGACAGATACATTGTTTTCTCCCCCTTTTCCAGATGGACAAACTGAGACTCAAGAGAGATTTAGGTGACTTGCCCCACCCCGATGCCTGCCTGGTCAGCAGAAGTACCGGAAGTGACCTGTCATTCCCCAAGCATTTGCTAGCAATGTGTCAGTGAGCGAGGCCTGTGCCAGGCCTTCCGCTGAGTGCAGGGGATGCAGTGGCGAGTGAGACACAGCTCTTGTCCCTAGTGGGAGACAACAGTGTAATGGCGATCCGCCAGGTGTGAATCTCAGTGTCACTGCTGACTAGCTGTGTGAGCCTCTGCAACTTAGAGATTTTGAGTCTCTGACTCAAAACGTAAGTTAGATCAAGCCTATTTCATGCTCAAACCCTCTGGTGGCCCCCAGCACACTCAGAAGGAAATCCAAACTCCTCAGCGGCGCCCCACATGCCCCAGCTCTCTCCCTGTCACTGTCCACCTCTCATCCCACTGGCCTCCTGGCCGTGCCTGCAGCAAGACAGCTACCCCCAACCTCTGCACCTTTGCACCTTCTCATCCCTCTCCTGGAAGGTTTCCCCAGATACTCACACAGCTAGCACACTCCTGCCGCTCAAGTCTCTGTGTCTTCCCAGGAGAGGACACTGCTGAGTCCAAAATGATGGCCCCAGCCTTTTCTTCAAGGTAGTGTCTTCAAATTAGATGACATGACACCATGTGTATTTGACCATTTGCTTATAAGCTGTCTCCTCCTAGGACAGAAGGGTAGGAATATGCCCATTTTGTTTACTAGTACATCTTCAGTACCTAGAACAGTGCCTGGTACACAGTAGGAACTCAGTAAAGTTTTACGGCCAGGAATGAATCAATAATCTTCCGTTTCCTTCCCTTTAAAATGATACCTATAGCGGGGTGCCTGGGTGGTCAGTTGGTTAAGCCTCCGACTTCAGCTCAGGTCATGATCTCACAGCTTGTGAGTTCGAGCCCCGTGTCCGGCTCCGTGCTGACAGCTCAGAGCTCAGAGCCTGCTTCAGATTCTGTGTCTCCCTTTCTCTCTGCCCTTCCCTCTCTCTCTCTCTCTCTCTCTCTCATTCTCGCTCTTGCTCTCGCTCTCTCTCTCAACAATAAACATTAAACAAAAAAAAATTTAATTAAAAAAATAAAATGATACCTACAGCAACAATACCTTAACTTATAAGGATTAATTATGTTATAAATGGAAGATGCTCAACCTGGGGCCTGGCACATAGTGGGCACACGAGAATGCCATCATTTCTGTTATTGCTATTATTATTGGGGAGTTGATGGGGGAGCAAGGTGAGGATACAGGTGGAAAAACAAATTACACAGTGTGGTAACAAAGCTCTTACTTCTGAGCCCTCTCCTCCACTTTGGGGCCCAGGCGGCAGCCCCTCATGTTCCTAAAGATCAAGGACCAACGCTCTTGCTCTCTTGTCTGCCGGGGTCTCCTTCAAGGTCTCTCCCTGATGGCCAGGAGACCTCTGGGCCCCGCCTGGGCTGGGGGCAGTGGGCAGAGTCCAGACCAGGCCTCAGAAACCCTTGATTTCTCCCCTGGGAGCAGGCTCCACATCAAAGCCAATCTCAGAGGGGCGAGGCCTGGAGATAAATGGAAGATTAAAGAAGGCGAGGTCTCCACAGGCCACAGGGAGAGGCAGCAGGCAGGCGACCACAGAGGGGAGGCCCTGACACAGCACTGGCCACAGCCATCTTGGGGGACAAGAGGTGAGAGGGGTGCCCAAGCCTAGGCAAGTGAAGCAGGGGTGGGTAGCTTAGCGTGGGACTGGCCCCCCAGTCTCACACTTTGCCCTGTTCCTCCAGTCCATGCCTACTTCTTAACCCTTTCCCAGCCGGGCAGCAGCAGGGAGGTTCATCAGAGGAACCCCCAGGCCTTTCTTCAAGAGAGTTTGTTTGGTCATTGGGTTCGGTCATTGGGGTTTGCTCCCTCCGGCAAAGGAGCCTGTAATGAAGACCTCCTGGCCCCAGTCTTCCTCCCCAGGAAGGTCTGTAATTAGTGCAGGAGGCGAGGCTGGGGAAGCTCAGACAATGTCATTTGAACCAGGATGAGACAGGGCTCAATTGCTAGTCTGCACATTTTTTTTTCTAGTGCCATTTCATATACAAAACTCCAGCAAGTTTAACCCTTTCCCGGCTGGCCCCCGATGCTGGGGTTTCAGCTTGGCTTATCATCCATTCCTGTGCCCAACATGTATCCATCTTGCCTGCCCCCCCTCTACTCCAATCCAGGTGAGCCATGATTTCCAGCTTCCCTAACATCCAACGAGCCATCTGACAATCCATCCTCCAACAAGCCTTTGCTGAACGTCACCAGATGCTAAGTACCAAGGAGAGAGGACCCAGCGGAAAGTTTACCATCTTGCCATCAAGGAGATTACAATCCTCCGAGAAGTAGAGGAATGCGCACTAGAAACAGGTGGTAAGCAACGCAAGACAGGACAAATCAGATGGTGAGCACCAGTGAGGGGCAGGGAAGGAAGGCGCACGGAGTTAGAGTGGATAAGATGGCCTTGTAGAAGATTCTCATGGGGTAAGCATTCCGTACATACGTACTGAGAAAGCCCTTTCTGGAGTAGAGCATTTTTGCAGAGTCTGAGGGCCAAACCTACAAGGAGAAGAGAGGCTGGCAAAGCCTGAGCAGCTCTGAGCCAGCCTCAGGGGGAGACAGATGTCAGAGCCTGTTGGAGGGCAGAGGCTATTGCTTCCTTTCCCATGCTCCTGAAGCACTCATTCCGAATCCCTGAACTGTATACAGTTCATCGCACGCTGATACACAACCTGATTTCAGATCTGAGACCCCCATGGACTTGGAGCAACCTAAGGGCTTTGTCTATTCACCTTTGGTCTCAGGCACCTAAGCACTGAGCCTAGCACTCAAGAGGTACTCAATAAATGCTTGTTGAATAGGGGCGCCTGGGTGGCTTAGTCGGTTAAGCGTCCGACTTTCGCTTAGGTCATGATCTCGCGGTTCGTGGATTCGAGCCCCGCGTTGGGCTCTGTGCTGACTGCCAGCCCAGAGCCTGGAGCCAGTTTCAGAGTCTGTGACTCCCTCTCTCTCTGACCCTCCCCTGCTCATGCTGTCTCTCTCTCTCTCCTAGAAATAAATTTTTTAAAAAACATTTTAAAAAATGCTTGTTGAATAAATGATTGAGCTTGGGTGAGACGGCGGAGGTGTGGGGAAGAATCTACCTCTACAGTCTTGCCCAGAGGAGATGCCAATTGTGGCCTCACTGCCCTATAAGTCATATCACAATCTCCCTAACATATAAAGAGCTTCTAAAAATCAGTAAGACGAGACCCACCACTAATTTTTAAAAGGTCAAAGAATATGAACAGAGTCTACAGAAAAGGAAACATTAAGTGTTCTAGGGCTTTTAAAAAGATTCTCAATCTCCCTAATATAATGCATTCTGGAAACCATTCAAAAGTTTACTAATATCCTCTATTTGACAGACTGGAGAGACACCAGCACTGCCATACATTGCTGGTAGGGGTGTAAACGGATGTGAACTAGTTCACAATATCTATTGACATTACAAATGCACATTCTCTTTGACGCAGCAAGCCCATTCCTGAGGATTTACCCTACAGATATCCACTGCTTGAACAAGGCTATCCTTACAGCATTGTTTGTTATAGTAAAAACCTGGAAACAATCCAAGTGTCCATCAGTTGGGGACAGGTAAATAAATTATGGTACAGTTNGATATATATAATATGTCTCTTTTCAGTTAAAAAAGAGAGAAACACACACACACACATATACAAGGATACTCGAGGAAGTAATAAAATTGATTTTATGCTGGTTAAAGAGTGGGAAGGTAATGGTGAGGATATAGTATATAGGAATGGGAAGATCACCTGTCACTGTATTCCTTTTTTTTAGTCATGTGACATATTATCTATTTAACAAATTCAAGAAAACCAAAAAAAGCCATCTACCTAGATATTGGGGTTCCTAGGCTTTTCCCCAAGTTGGTAGGTGGAGAAGATTCCATGGCAGCTGGCATCCCCTTCCTCACTTTCCGTCCCCAGGCTCTGCCATATTTTCCTGAGGCCTCAGTTCCCAGACTGTGGTGGCTGTCATCACAACCCATACTTTATAAGCATGGACTACAAAATCAGACCAAGTCACTCTGTGAGCCTCAGGAAAACAGGATAATCCTGACATCTGCCTCCAAGGGCTGTAATGAGGCTCAAATGAGAAAAGGCATAGGAAATGCTTAGCATAGATCCTGAGATGTGATAAACATCATTGTATAAATGTACCAGACCCACTGTTCATATTTTTTGCCAGTATAGTTATTGGATTGTTGTTCTTTGCCTTATTGATTTATAGGAGCAATTTATAGATTCAGAAGACTGAGCTACTCACTGCTAATTGGCAGAGCACTGAAGGACAACAGGACCACAATAAATGGCTGTTTGTGAGAATCATCATTTCTACAGTTATGTCTCCTCCAGGCCACGCATGCTAGTGTCTGCCGGCTTCCCACGTTAGAGGCCCCGGGGTTCATCTGGACAGGCCCAAGGACAAGCATCTTGATTCATTGGCTCTATGTCACTGTGTCTCTCTGCCAGTGTCCCCTGGGTTGCCGGGGACTGTCATTCTCCACTTCAGCTCTCAGGACAACATCCCCTTCCACTCTAGATCAGACTCATTCTTTGTGCCTTCCCCAGATGTCCCAGGTTTGCGGAGCACGTGCGTGGTGCCAGCCGCAGCAAGGGGCGAACTCACTAAGGGGTGAGTATAAGGTCTGCCCTGGGAATCCCTAAGTCTTAATCCAGGGGCTTCCAGGCGAGATGCTCCAGGTGGGCAGGCCTGAAGGGATACAGCAAGGGGTCAGAGCCCAGACTACACACTATTGGAGCCCCTCGCCCTGGTCCTTGGGTCCCTGCTTGTTTGCTGTAGAGCTGAGGAAAAATGTGGCTCCCCTGGGCCCACATCCATTCATCTTCTCCAGGGAATTAGTCTGCCCTTCAATTCTGGAGGCTTCAGAAATGTTCCTCAGAGCATCTGGAATATATATTTCCTTTAGCTGGTGATTGCCAAGGCCAGCTTTGCTGGTTTTCTGTTTGTTCTGCTCAGCCACGGGCACTGGGGCTGGTCCCTGGGGCTGGGGGATGCCCATGGCCCCCAAAGTCCTCTCTCTGTGGATGACATGGGATGGAAGCCCTGACCTGGATGTGCTATACACGGAGTGGAGCCTGGACGAGGCCTCTGAGAGTTAAAAGTTGAGTCTGCAAAGCCCCCAGGCTCCTCCTGACTCCCCAGGAAGCTCCCAATTACTGTGCAACTTGTCCAGCCCCGAAGTCTGGTGCAGTGGAAAGACTAAGTCAAACAGACCCAAGATCAAATTCTCGACTCTCTTGCTTAATAGCTGTGTGAACTTGGACAAATAACATAACCTCTCTGAGCCTTCTTCATCTATGAAAGTAAAAATATTTTTGTATTTATACCCATCACTTCAGCATGTATTAAAGGTATTTCAGAAACCCTACAGACAAAGAAATTAGAAAGCTTTTCATAGAGGGAAAAGGATACGGAGAAAGGGGTATAAAACCTAAGACAGGGGCGCCTGGGTGGCTCAGCTGGTTGAGTGTCTGACTCTTAATTTAGTCTCAAGTCATGATCCCAGGCTCATGGGATGGAGCCCTGTGTCAGGCTCTGCACTGATCATAGAGCCAGCCTGCTTGAGATTCTCTCTCTCTGTCTCCGCTCCTTTCCCTCACTTGTGAACTCTCTCAAAAACAACAACAACAAAAAAAAACCTAAGATAAAGCCAGAGCTGCAGTTAGTTTGTGAAATGCACTCACCATGAAATCCTGTTGCAAGAGATATGCTCCAGCAAATTCATCTCTGAGGTTCCTGACAGCCCAAAGAAAGAAGGAAATTCAATGAGACACAAAATCCAAAGTGTCCATTAGATTAAAAATGGACCCACCGCTCAGAAGCAACCAGCTTTTCTGTGCCCTGAAGTGAAAGGAAATCTCTCCCCTAGATCTTCCAAAAAGGGCAAGTTGGGGAGAGGGAAAGGCGTGCGCAGTGATGCGGATACTATCTTCTAGGGCTTTTGTGTGTTTGAAATAAAATTAAATGCCTGACGGTGACCCTTAGAGTGGTCAGCACATGGTAGGTGCTTAATAGGTGCTCACTTCTTTCCTTCCTCCGAGTCGGTCCTCTCTTTTCTGTCAGGTAAGGAATTATCTGTGAGATCTTTCATGCACGCATCAGTCAGCTAGTCAATCATTCAACACACACTAATTGAACACCTACTATGTGCCAAGCTCTGGGTTAGGCAAATGTGGGAATTGCTCTAAACCTGGCTAGCATCTTCCCTGCTGTCCCTGGATCCTTGGTCTCAGAAGCTCTCTCCCTCCTCCTTTCACCCACTCTCTTGGGTCTCAGGGCTCTGCCTCATCCCAAGCACGCCTATAAACCCCAGGGAACCCTGCTCTTGTGGCTTACCCCTCATTCCCCACATAGCTTCAGGCTGCTCCCTCCTACCACCACATTCATGGAGCTCAGCCACGTGCAAAAGCACAATTAATATTCCACTCAGTCTCCCCCAACCCTGCTGCCTATTGGAAGAAGATGGAAACCAGATTTGCGGCCGCACGCGCTGGCAGGGACGTGCACAGAGGGGCGGGCCCGCTCCTAGGTGCGAGCCGGCGCTTTCTCCCCAGAGCCTTGCACAAGGGCACGAACGACAGAAGCCCCACATGTGGGTCCACACCTCCAGACACAGGACCGTCCACTTGAGCAGCGTGTGCGTGCCCAATTGCACCTCTGCCGGCTGCACGCGCAGCTCCCGGCCGATCGATGCCCAGAGAGCGCATGAGCTCCTCACACACAAAGCCCACATTTGCTTTCTGAACAGTGGAAGACAGAATCATGGCAGTTCAGAGATGATAGGATGGGAATGTGGGAGACCATCCTGTCCAAAACCCTCGTGTTACAGAAAAGAATCTGAAGCTCTGGCTTAACCTTGACTGTTATCAGACCTACACTAAACGGAACACTGCCTGGTTGCATTTTAGCAAAGCTTTGGACTTAAATGCCCGATGCTGCCTCTGTGTCTCCTGGTGAGGAGACACTTCAGCCTTCCCCGCCTTGGAGGTTGGGGAAACTGAGGCATAGGGGCAGCAGGGGGCAAACTTAGCAAGTGCAGTAGATAATGGGTAGGGCTCAGTCTCTGACTTTCCATACCCCTGCCCTTCCTTTCACCCAGAGTTTCAGGTCTGCCAGGCCTCGGTGGGGCAGGGTTTGCAGGCAGCTGTCCCTGACAACATGAGGGCGCACTGAGGCAAGAGAAAAGCCTGGCTTTGTTGACGTTTCTCCCCTGACCTCAGACTCAGAAAGCACAGGGGCTGGAGGCTGCATGCCTGAGTGTATGTCTCTGGGGCTGGAGCCAGTGGCCCGGGTTAGAGAGGCATCTAGGAGCAGAGTCGGTGCAGGTGACTCGAGGTAGAAGAAAGAAGAGTGAGTTCAGAGCAGGACTGAGCAAAGCAGGAAGCGGGTGGGGCTGTTCCCCAGGCGGCAGGCAGACAGAGGGCCAAGGGGCGGGTCTGCCTCTAGTCCAAAGATGGGACAGTAGAACAGAAATTCAGGGAAAGTGAAGCTAAAATAATTACCAGGAAAAGGAGCTGGAAGGGAGGCAAGTGTTTTCTTAGTCCTTAAGGAACTTCAGTCTTCAGAGAATTTGGAGAGGGAAAAAATCCATCTTCGAGGTCCTTCTCCAAGGCAGGGTGGCTGGTGATTCACTAGCTGCTGAGGAAGGCCCTGGAAGGCCCTCCCCTCGGCTCCTGCCTCTCCCAAGTGAGCAAAGCCAGTTCATCTGGGGTGAGTGGAAAGGGCCCTGGGTAAGAAGACTGGAGGCCCAGATTTCAGCCCTATCTCTGCCCCACTAAAGCGGATGACCTAAGGCAAGCGTCCTATGGCCCTGGGCCTTTTTCCCCTGTAAAATAAAGGAGTGGGAAATCACAAACTCTCTGAGCCTCAGTTTTCTCATCTGAGGGTCAGTGATGATAATAAATCATGTTTCATCGAATCTAAGAAACTGTGTCCTCAGTTGTATGATGCGCCACTATTTTATGGACATCGAGAAGGAAAAAACAACTATAACAATACCATTGCTCATAAGACACTCTGATTTCAGTGACGTTAAAACGTGCATCTGAGAAGCAGTGAGTATGATACTTATTTCACAAGTTTTTTCCAAGAATTGAATGCGATAATATAAGCGAAGTATTTAGTGCCTGGCACAAAGCAAGTACTCAGTGTCAGGTATGTCTATGGTTCGGGGTGGAGCAGGGAAGGAACCACAGGCCGAGGGGATGGAGAAGAGTGAGAGCTTGGGTCTGAAGCCCACCCCGCACCCACCTGGCAGGGTGCCACCCCAGGGACGCTAGCCTCAGCAGGGGGCACAGGGGGAGAGCAGCCAGGAAGCCCATTTTAGGGAGCCACAGGAGAACAAAGGGCCCCAACTGTGCCCCGGAAGTCAGCCTAATCTCCAGGATGAATACGTTTTCATTTCTCAGAAGTTCCTGTTAGAGTATGCCAAAGTGTTTTTCCCTTTACAATCCAAGCAAACAAGGCAGGTTTACTTTGGGTGACCTTCTCACCACCACCCAGGGCCTGCCTGCTGAGTGTAAATACCCGGCCATGCACCCTTCTGGAGGATCCGGGCCGGAGCCTGGAAAATCAGAGTGCCAGCTTCCTAAGGAGGCAGGTCCTTTACCCCTTCCCACTCCACTCTGCGACAAGACCTGTCTCCATACAGGCACATCTGGAACGTGCTTGGGGAGGACAGGACCCTGTGGGTCATTAACATATCTCCTATTTTATAGATGTGAAAACTGAGACCCAGAGAAAGACAGCGACTCTCCAGGGGTATCAAAGTGTGGCAGTCCCCATCCAAGCCCCCCACCCTCAGATACACACGTAACACACACACACACACACACACACACACACACACACACACACACACACACCATCCCTGCTCACAGCTCAGCCTGACAAGGCACCCCTCTCTCCGCTCTCCCCCTCAGGGAGGGGGACAGGCAGGAAGCTTATCTCTGTCCTTTCTCTCCTGTGCGTCACTGCCTGGGTTGGGATATATTTATTCATTTCACTTCACATCTGAAGCAGCTGCTGAAAAGCAACAACCAGATGTTCCCGAGCCCGTAATAGAAGGGGCTACAGTCTGTGCTTTTCTTGACCTGGATTGGGGTATTTACAGAACCAGTCTCAGCCTCCTTCCCCTGGCCCTTCAGATCAGAAGGGTCCTGAGAGGGGCTCATTTGTGGCACCGGGTCCAGGGACTGGCAGGGAGGGAGCAGACCCTCCCTGTTGGGTCAGAACCCAACTTTAGACCAAGTGAACTGTCTAGTTTCCTCTCCCAGAAAATCGGAAGAGAGGCTATAGAAGGGATGCACTGCTTGCAGCAGGCTTCAGGTGGGCCTTCTAATCTGAACTGGCGCGATTCTTTTCAGTACTGGAATAGCAGAGAGTCTCAGTGTGATAGCACAAATCGGGGGTTTCACATTCACCATCCCACTCCACATCGGCGCCTGCCCCTCCCAGTCATTCTCTTCTACTTGCTATTCCCTCTGTCTGGAATGCTTTTCCCTCCATTTTGCCCCATTTTACCTTTCAGCTCAGGCCTCTGTTCTCAACTCACACATCGCCTCTTCAGAGAGGACTTCCTTCCCCCACTTAATTATATCATATTACTTTATTTCCTTCATGGTCCTCCCATTATCTGAAATCAGCTTCTTAAATTTTTTCTACCCGTTCTTTCTTCGTTCACTCCGGAAAAGTTCTTAATCACTGCTAGATCTCTAATGCCTAGTCTAGGGACCGTCCGTATGTGCTCAATAATACTTGCAGAATGTGACTAAATCCCCTGCCACTCTCGTCTTTGCTGGACTTTGCCGTCCCCTCTATCCCAGAAAAAAAAAAAAAAAACTGATCATGTTCCTACTACGTGCCAGGCTCTGCACTGCCCATTCCCTCTCTCTCTGCCCTTTCCCCTCCCCCCCGCCGCCAAGATTTCTCCTGGGAGATTCTGCCTCTCAGACTCCACAGTGCCGGAACCAGAATGTCTCCCCAGGATTATTTTCAATGGTTTCCTGGGGTATTCACCTGGGTAAGAATCAGGAAAAGAGAGGACATTCTAATCCTATTTATCTAAAACTATATAATCTTCCCCAATCACTTAAATGGTGCCTCTGTCTCTAATTACAGAGCTGGCTGGGAGGAACACAGGCACAATTTCCAGCCAACCTCAGGCAGAGGGACACTTTTGTTCCTCCTGGGGGCCTGCAGGGACTCCAGGTTGGGATCCAGGACCCCGGACACCTGCTCACCCACCACAGACAGGCAGGATGGCCCAGCCAGGGACTGCACCCCCACCCCCCTCTCAGAAAAGGATCAGCCACATTCTCCGTGTTGGAATGTTCCCCAGTTGGCCAGATGTGATCCGTTTGCGGAGCACGCCCATGGTCTCAGCACCCTAATTCTACCTGTCACTGTTTTGAGAGTCAACGGATTGCTTTTTGACCCACTGTAACTGCTCAGAGTTGTTGCACTGCTGTGAACCGGTCCCTAAAGTATGGGCAGTATTCTCAGTTTCTCAGAAGCAAGCTGTCCAGGAGGCCTGGGAGCTAATCGTCATGTGACAGCCCGAGGTTCAGAACCTTATTCTCCACAACTATGTCAACTGGGTCATGAGATGGAGGGAACGCCATGTGCCTGCCTACCTGCCCCAGGCAAGCAAACAGCTTCTATCTCAGCCTCATTGTGCGCGCGCACCTTGGCACAGAGAGAACAATTCCAGTGACATTCTGGCTTAACTGCAGTGACATCTCTGCTTCTTAAGGGCCAGTTTGGTTCCTGAGCTAATTAAAAGCCCCAGACAGAGAGGACACACTTAATCCTATTAATGACTGGCAGGCAGGAACCAGTGCACTCAGTCCTCTCAGGGAGTGCCTTTCTGAATCACCTCCATTTGTTCAGGTGCCTGGTGATTGTTTATCAGCCCTTTCAAGAGATTAAGCTGTACTCCTGAGCAGGCCACTTGGGTAATGGATCCAGGGGGCCAGGCGGTGTTTGGTGACCAGGAGGTGTGCAGCCAGCCACACTTGGCAGGATCCATGGCCACCATTCTCCAACTTCTTTCTCTTCTGAGCCATTAAAGGAATGGTTGATGAGAAAAAGGGGTCCTCGAGGGGCGCCTGGGTGGCTTAGTCGGTTAAGCGTCCGACTTTCGCTTGGGTCATGATCTCGCGGTTCGTGGGTTCGAGCCCCGCGTCGGGCTCTGTGCTGACTGCCAGCTCAGAGCCTGGAGCCTGTTTCAGAGTCTGGGTCTCCCTCTCTCTCTGACCCTCCCCTGCTCGCTCTGTCTCTCTCTCTCTCTCTCCTAGAAATAAATAAAACATTTAAAAAAAGAAAAGAAAAAGAAAAAAGAAAAAGGGGTCCTCGAGCCCCATTCTGCTGTTCCCTGGGCCCTTTCGCACACAGGAAAGGGTATAGAATGCTACCTGCTCCCGCCTGCAGGCCAGCGAAGTCTTCCTGGAGGAGGAGACGTGTGAAAATCTCCCCATTGAGAGACCTGCTGAGGGCTGCATAAGATGGAATTCCTCGACTTTGAATTTCTAGCATAATGCTGGAAGAATGGCAGTAACTCAGCTCCCTCACGAACTTATGGGAGAGTGGTTGGCAAAGCCTCAACAAGATGCCGAGGTTTCAGGAACAGTTCTTGGCTGCAGGATAATTTTGCTTCCAGACCCTAGAGATCAGACACATTGGCAAGACATTAACTTGAAAAGGTCTCTTTAAAAGAGGAGGGACCATTCCCTAGGCCGCTCCCCCTTCTCATTAATATGAAATTTATCGTGAATATTGATGTGGGGGCGTGGCGCCTCGGCCAGCTGGGCTAACCAGCCCGGGGTTCCCGGTTTCACTGAGAGGAAAGTGACAGAAGCCGTGCAGAGGGAGACGCAGAGAGAGCGGAGCTCCGGGCAGCCACCCAGTCTCGGGGGAGCGCTCAGCTCCCCCACCCCCGGCTCCCACCCTGTCCGGGGGGCTTCTCAGGCCCTCAGCCCCACTCCCAGGTTCCCCATGGAAGCCAGCTGTGCCCCAGGAGGAGCTGGAGGAGGAGGAGTCGGCTAAATGCTCGCGGTGCGCCCGGGGCCCCAGAGCCCAGCCAGCTCTGCGCCTCTGCCCTAAGGCCCCCGCGCA
>NW_027530521.1:1825598-1849803 GCF_008692635.1 Crocuta crocuta | reverse complement strand
TGCGCCGCCTCCGCCCGCCCCTCCCCAGGGCGCCGCCCCGGACCAGCCCCCGCCCGCTAGCCAGTGCTCAGGCAGGAGCTCTGGGCCGGGCGCGCCGCCGCCCTGGAGTAAGGGAAGAGCAGGCGAAGGGGGTCTCCGGAGCCGGCCGCGATGGACGCCGTCTTGGAGCCCTTCCCGGCCGACAGGCTGTTCCCCGGATCCAGCTTCCTGGACTTGGGGGATCTGAACGAGTCGGATTTCCTCAACAATGCGGTAAGATGAAGGGTCTGCGTCCCCCTTCTACCACTCCGCACCCCTCTTTGCGGCGCGCCAGGGCCCCCCCGGAAGGACGGGACTACACATCACTGGGCAGAAGCGGGGGAGGGGGCTCGGTGCAGGGTCCCAGAGACACACGTGTATAGAGCTCTGAGATTTGGAAACTAGATCCCTCGACACCTTCCTAGTCCCCGAACCTGGACCGGAGCCTCTGAGCTTGCGCCAGTGCGCACCCCTCTTGGGGGCTCTGTCCGCGGGTACATTGACCTCCGCCTACTAGGGAAAGGGGGCGTCGAAGCGTCGGGGCCAGACGATCCTCGGATATGAGCCCGAGAGACACCAATCCTGCCCCCCGCCCACGTCTTCTAGCAGTCCTCCACCCACCCCCCGGTTCCGGGACCAGATTGGGCGCAAAGTGGCGGCGCCCCTTCCTGCGCCCCCTTTAGGACCGCTGTGGCTCCGCGGCTGGTTCTCCGCTGGGGGGCGCACAGCGAAGTGTTCGGAAGGCCTAGGACGCGACGCCCCTTGAGGGGCCAGAGCCGTACCCGGGTTGTGAGCCAGACCTGGAAACTTAGCGGTGCTTCTGCAGCCGCCCCAGAAAGTCAGCCTGAGATTCCCCCTGGAGGGAACTAACGCTCAGATGATCAGAGCGGCACAAGGTGATCGTTCAGGAAGAGGGAGATCTTTCCCCGCATCACTGTGTCTCTAGGTCTGTTTCTCTGTCCCTCTTGTCTCCTTGACTTTCTCTGTCTCCTTCCCTGTGTCTTCGTGACTGTCTCTGAGCTTGTCGTTCTCCTCTTTCTCTCTCTTCCCCTCCCTCCCTAAGGAAACGTGGCTTCTCTCTCTTCTTCCCTCCCTTCCTCCTTCTCTCGGGCTCGGCCCTAAAGCCCTGCTGGGGGGAGGGGCATGGGCTCCGCAACCGAAGAAAGTATTTGGGTTCAGAAGGGCCTGCCGGGTTGAATCTGGTGGGTACCCCCCTCCATGCAGTGAAATGTCAATCCTTCTCTCCCCCGCTCCCTTGCTCTCTCTCCCCCT
Organism: Crocuta crocuta; assembly: GCF_008692635.1. Taxonomy (NCBI): domain Eukaryota; kingdom Metazoa; phylum Chordata; class Mammalia; order Carnivora; family Hyaenidae; genus Crocuta; species Crocuta crocuta. The sequence goes on along the minus strand of NW_027530521.1, from coordinate 1,848,513 downwards.
CCCTCTCTCCACACACACGTGTCTGTGTGTGTCTAAGGGGTGCTGGCTGGTCTCTACCTCCTGGGACTAAGATGAACTTGGCCAGACAAGAGCCAAATCCATAGAGACTTCAAGGGTTGCACATCTTGGACTTCCATCTAAATTGTCCCAACCTGCTAGACTGACAGTGGGGAAACAAGCCAAGGGACAGGAACCTGAGTCAGGAAGGCGTGGGGTGTGAGGTCTCCCAGCCCTCCATTAGGGAGATCTGGGTCACCCTGTTCTCTGAGGATGGCCCCTGGTCCCAGTCAAAGGGAGCACGCTTCCGCACGCAGGCCAAGTGGAGGAGGGGAGAGGACTTGAGCTAGTAGTGGGGAGACCTGGGTTCTAGTCCTGCCTCTGCTTCTGCCTCCTCCTGTGAGCCTGGGCCATGCCACTAGCTTTCCTTCCTGGGTCTCTGCTTCTTCGTCTATAAAACGGGGAGAGGTTGGATCAAGTCTTTCTAAGGACGGTCTGGCATAGATCCTAGGGAAAAAAATGGCAGGGACTTAGGGTTCCGTATCCCCTTCCTGAAGCTGGTAACAGGTACTAGTCATAGGGAGAGGGGTTTGTCGGAGTCTGTACCCTTGCAGCCGGGGGGAAGAGGGTGCTGGTAGAGCCCCCATCACCACTACCACCATGAGGTGCCCTCAACAGCTCTGAGTAGGGCTTTCTTCTGAATGAACTCTGCCGCCTACAGCCTCTTCCTGCTGCTGCATTCAGCCTTGTGTCCCCAGCTGCTCATCTGGGCCTTGGTCCAGCGCAGGAAAGGAGGCAGGATCAGACAGTGGTATCCAGCCCTGGGACTGGGGAGGGAAAGCCCTGCTGGGGAAACTCCTGACCTTGAACCTAGGCAAGGCAAGACCAGGCAGGGAGAAAGGAAAGGATTTCTAAGAGGAGAGACCAAGAACTCCTGGGCTGGGAATCAGGAGATTTGATTCTATAGCTCTTCTGCCACCAACCAGCTGGGTGGTTCAAATAAGTGACTTCTCTTCCTCTGGGCCTTGGCTCCCTCATCTGAAAAATGGAGATACAGATCCTTCCCATAGTGTTATTATAGAGATTTAGTGAGAAAAATTAATAATTAATTTGGAAAAGTGCCTGGCAGGTACGTTTCTATAGTTAACTTATTCCAGAAACTAGATGGGGTTGTGGTTGGACCTACTCAGCTAGGAGCTGCTGTGTGACCTTGAGCAAGTCACTTTCCTTCTCTGGTACCTCCACTTAAATGTCTAAGACCCCTTATAATGGAGACCACATACCAACGCTATCCCCAACTCCTTCTTCCTTCTGCATGTGGGTAGGAAAATGTTTCCAAGGTAAGGATGGGGGAAGGAATGGAGTCTGTGTGCTTCTCAGTCTGGAAGATGGAGAAGAGGGTAGTCACTATCCTTCTTAAAAATCAGATAAAGGTCATGGAGTCTTGTGGGTAATGTGTGTGCTCTGTTGCTCTGTGCGAGAAGCAAGAATAAAAATTTATGCTCACCCTGAACACAACTCTGTAAGAAATACACATTCGCTTGGACAGAGACAGAATGCAAATGCAGTTCAAGTCCAGTGTGCTTGGAGGTGGTCAGGGGTGCTTTGGTTTTTCCCTTATGCTGTTCTCAGCTTATCTGTGTGATTCTCGGAGACACCCCTCGGGAGGGAATGCCCTTCCTCCCAGATATGGGGAAAGGGGGCTTCTCCCCCTCTGCGTCCCCCACTCTCCCACAGTTCCTGATGTAGCCACAGGAGAGCCCTCGTCCCCTGTAGCCTGTATCTTTCAGCCCCTGGACTTGCATGAGAAAGGGTCTGGTGCTCAGAAAGCTCAGATAAAGGGCCAGAGGGAGAACAAGTTGTGTCTCCAGATAAAGACACTAGGACAATGTGCCTCTTGCCTTCTTCTCCTGGCTAAGAAGGGATGAGTCCGGTTTCTCTGGAGGGAAATGGCTCTGGATCGCAGAGGCACCCCGACTGGGAGGGTGTGGGGAGGAGGGAGAGAAGGAGGAGTGCTGTTGTCTCAGCGGGGAGCAGCAGGAAGCTGCAAGGATGTTTGCTCAGTACATTCATTTACCTCCCAGCGGTTGGGTAGGCCAGGTGTGGGAATGACGGGGACCGAGGCACCAGCCCAGGGGAAGGGGGGTGTGGAGGCTAAGCCAGACCCATAGCCTGGCTTCTCCTGAGCTAAATAGGGAAACACAACCACCACCATCACCACCACCACCCCAGCCTTGGGGGATTAGGGAGATTAGAGAAGTATGTGCATTTGGGTGTTCCTATGTCTGTGTGTGGGCTTTTAACAGCCCCTAAAAGGGGAGGGAGGTGTGTGTGTGTGTGTGTGTGTGTGTGTGTGTGTGTGTGTGTGTGTCTTTAAACTCTCACCAACAGGAAAGAGGACCTAAGGGCCAAGGCGCTCTGGTCTCAGAGTAGAATCCCCTAGAAAAGAACTAATGGAGAAAAACTAATGGAGAAGCCAAAACCTTAGGGCTCCAACTCAGGAAGGGAGATCTCCCCAGACACCTAGTCCTCTTCCAAAACACAGAGTTTGTTTGGGGTAAGGGTCTTTTGTTTTGTGTTTGCTTCCCCCACTGGGATGCAAGCCCCTTGGTGCAGAGGTCTAACTGTCTTCTTCACTGCGATACCCCCAGTGCTCAGGACAGTGCTTGGCACAGAGTAGGCCTCAGCCAACCATGGCTCAAGGAAAGAAAAGGGGCCCGGGCCAGACCCCACATTTTTTAGGGAGGAGGAAACAGGGTGCTTAAGCTCACCTACTCCCAGCCATCAGGATCCTGCAGCCCATACTGTCTCTGAAATTCAGGAAGGGATTTCTGCAATTTCCAATGAGCCGTTAATGCCTTGGGCCATCCCCATCCTATGGCAAAGGCCCTGCAGCCTCCAGACCAGGACAGTCTAGAACGACTTGACCCACAGCAGATCTGAACTTGTGGCTTGGGCCTCACCCTTCAACACTGGCTCTAGAGCCTCCATCTTTCCCAGTTTTCTCTTGTTCAGGTTGCTCTGGGACTCCTAGATCCACACTCAGCTTGAAACAAAGTCTCTTCTAGTCCTGCTTCGGGGCCTTTGCATATGCTGTTCCTGACTTCTAGCATGCTTTCCCTCCAGTCCTCTCCATCTCATCCTCCTTGATGCAAATGTCACCTCTTTAGAGCAGCCTTCTGACCACCTCAAGCGGGACTCCCTGTTTTCTGCTTCAGTCCTTTGATTTCTTCACTCATCCCAGCATCTGGTTGTTTTATTGGCTTATTGTCCATTTCCTCCATTAAGAAAGCAAGTTTGCAAGTTCCGTGAGAAGAGAGACCCTGTCAGTTTTGTTCACTTCCATAAACCTAACCTGGTGCCATGTAACAAAATAGGTGCTTCATCTCGTAAAACTCCATTGTAAGACAAGCCAAGTCCAAACTTTTCAATTGTGTAAAATGTGGAGCTGTGTGACTTCAGGATCGATGAAAAGCACTAGTTTTCAGTGGGTCCATACTATTATAAAAAGCACAAAAATAAAGATTGTGAAACCTTACTACATGTAGCAGACCAACCTGAGAAAGCTCCAGAGGAACACGAGGCAGTTACTTCTTCACCAACCACCCGCAGAGAAGAGCTTTGCCCACCTTTATTTGAGATGCACCCCAAGCGCAGGGCAGAGACAAGTTTTGCACTGTAGTGGACTTTGCTCCATTTCAAGGATTTACCTGAAATTTGTAGAGAAATTTACTTCAGACCAGAGCAGTCCCTATAAGGGAAGGAGAGAATGCTTTTTCTGTTTTTTCAAGTTTACTTATTTTGAGAGACTGAGAGAGAATGCATGAGCTGGGGGAGGGGCAGAGAGAGAAGGAGAGAGAGAGAGAATCCCAAGTAGGCTCTGCACCCCGGCTTGAGGCTCAATCTCATGAACCATGAGATCATGACCTGAGTCAAAATGAAGAGTCAGATGCTTAACTGAGGAAGCTACCCAGGTGCCCCAGGAGAATATTTTTTTAAAAGACAGGACTAAGTGTTCAAAGAGTGTATTGATAATTCCAGAAGGGGTCCCAGGGTTCTCAGGGTCCTGGCCTGACCACCCCTGAGGGTGATGGGGATACTCGATCCCACAAAAACGCTGTCTGTAACCCAATCTGCTCTGAGGTCCTTCAGGCATCCCTGGACCAGCTGGCCCTTCTTCAATACATGCATCCAGTTCTTTTTCTTTTTAATTTTTTTAAAAAATTTTGTTAATGTTTTATTTATTTCTAAGAGAGAGAGAGAGACAGCATGAGCAGGGGAGGGTCAAAGAGAGAGGGAGACACAGAATCCAAAGACAGGCTCCAGGCTCTGAGCTAGCTGTCAGCACAGAGCCTGATGCGGGGCTCGAACCCACGAACTGTGAGATGGTGACCTGAGCCGTAGTCTGACGCTTAACCGACTGAGCCACCCAAGCGCCCCAATACATCCAGTTCTTTATCAAATGGGCACTGAGGAGCCCTTTGCTGGTCCCTAGGCATAGTGACCTCCAGCCACTGACAGCCAAATGAGAGGGGGGGCGGGGAATCACAGAAGCAGCACCACAGGGCGCCGTGACAGAGCTGAGCAGGGCGGGAGCCTGACGAAAATCTAGCTGGGATGGAGGTCACAGAAGGTTTCTCAGAGGAGGTGACCTGGCACACTCCCTCCCTATTGGCTCGATCCCCATTGACAAAGGAGCTGCTAGAAGGCACTGTCTCTGAGATTGGAAAGGAGGGGACCTCTCACCTCTGTCCTCAACACAGGGGTCCCATGGAGTGAATCCAACTGGGGAGAGAACCATCTCCTCTCTCTCTTCCTCTCGTGCTGGTTTGCACCTTGCTCTCTAGAGTGAGAAAAGTTTGGGCCCTCGGATATCAGAGGGGCCTTGCCTTCACTGCCACTTACCGCCACCCTCAGAGCACCATGGATGCCTAGAGCACTAGGCGCAGAGCTAGCAGGGTGCCTGGCCTGTGGGAGGGGAGGCCCCACATCCCATCCCTTGCCCTGGCCTCATACTCACTCTGGGATGCTGCTCCCCGGCCCACCTGGGAACTTGGACCCGTGCTCTCTGTAGCCCCCGGGACTCCCCAGGAGGGTCCATGTGGGCCTGGCCCAGCCTGGCTGCTGTGCCAGGAGAGGAGAAGATGAAGGACACCCCCACCTCATGGCATCCCCTTCCCATGCCACGCGCCTCCTGCAAGTCCTGGTACAAAGTCCATCCCTCTCTGGGACCTGGCTTGCCCCTGAACCTCCCTCAAGAAACCAGCTCCAGATGCTGAAGAACAAGCTGTTCTTCTGGAAGTCTCTGCGCTCCAGGGGGCAGGATGGAGGAGGATGATTTGGGTGGAGTTAAGTCAAGACCATGAGCATTGTTCTGGCTGGAACACTGTGTAACCCCCTCAAGCAGACTAGGAGAAGTCAGAATAAGTGGCAGGGACCCTTGACCAGGATAGGGGAGAAGGTAAGGGGGGGGGGAGGGGGTGTCTGGTTCCAGAAAAGCTGGGAGGGGCAAGATATGGCCCAGAACGCTGACCGTGGGAGACAGTATGTCAAAGGGATTGATTTCCTTGGAGTGACAGAGGTCCTGATCCCCATGCCCTGGACACAGCATATCATCAACATGGCCGGCTTGACGGCCGGGACAATCGTGCGCTCCCCTGCTACCACGGTCAGGGTGCTTCCTCTCCCTGCTCTCCGGGGACAGAGCCCTGCTGAAGCCTCCTTGCCCCTTGGATCTTGGCCCAGGAGCCATTTCACCCATCTCAGAGAGGCTGACACATCTGGGCTGGGCTGTGTGGTCCAACATAACAGCTGGACGGCAGCAGCTGTCCCCCCTCCCCCCTTCCAAAAGAAAAACAAAAATGAAAGCGGCAGAGGAATAAGGCAGGCTCTTCGGGCCCTCACGGAGAGCCAGGAGGCAGTTTTAAGGCAGAGATTGAGGGGGACCTGCTTCCGAGGCAGGCAGGCCCGAGCCTTTGCCCATGTGTGTGCCCCTCTGCCCCAGCTGTCCTCACCTCTCCCCACCCCTTTTCCCTAACTCCCTGTGTGACCTTGGGCAAATCACTTCCCCTCTCTGGGCCTTGGCTTCCTCATTGCTGAACTAGATTGAGAATTCTTTGAGAGCAGGGAATGTCAGATGATCATTTTCGTCTGTTGGCTAGTTATAGCTATAGTGACCGAGTGCTAAGGAAATGGGTATTTATTGGATGGATGGATGGATGGATGGATGGATGGATGGATAGATGGAAGAAAGGGAGGGAGGGAGGGGTGGGGAGGGGTGATGAATGGATAGATGGGTAGATGAACAAACAGACAGTGGAAGAAAGGACACTTCCACACGTCTAGCTTGAATGGTACTTTTTTTAAAGTGGATTTTATTTTTTATTCAAGTGGTGAATTTTAACCTAAATTCCACACCTACCTTTCATTTTACCATAATAGCCTTTTCTATCATAAAAGAATATATATCATGCATGCATAGAAATTATAAAGTATAATAAAATGGATGCGAGTATACTCACTACCTCATTGAAGAAATAGACCCGGCTCTGAACGTATGGAACTCTCAAAGCCGCATGAGTTTGGGGGAGGGGCGTGCTGTAGCCCCTTCACTGGCAGTGAAGCCAGTCCACTCTGGGCGGATTCTGAACAGGGGTGTCCTGAGACCCGGTGACCACTCCCAGACCCAACTTGACCAGACAGCAAGTGCACAGGTCAGATAGCCGATACCTCAACGAACACAGCGGGGGACTGAGCCACGTCTGAGGGGGGCTGTGATGGACATTAATGGTGCCCTTCAATTGCTCAGACCTGGCAGCCAATCCTGGCTCTCACCATTTGTCATCTGTGTGACGGGTGCCTTAACCTCTCCCAGCTGGTTTTCCTCATCCATAAAGTAGGACCACAGAATGTATGGTTCTTGTGAGGATTCAATTAGATAAGGCCCAGCACAATGCCTGGCACATAGTAAATCCTCCATAAACAATGGTTGCTGACTCTGGATTTATCCTGATTGTCATTGTCATAGCATGAAAGGAAGGCCCCCAGCACTGGACAGCCCTTAGAGGAATGGCCCACCTTCTCCATCCCTGGTTGTAAGGATTTTATTTTCCTATCTGTCTGACCTCTTTGGAGCTGGAAGGCTCTTTTGGGTAAAGCCAAAAGATGTCAGACCCCTTCTCAGGGCTCTTTTGGGGCTTCAGGAGAGAGATGGCCAGGGGTGAGCTACATCGGGGTCCCAGGAGTGGACCCAGTGCATGGAGTTTGAGGCTGTATTCTGTACCTGACCCTGTACTAGGTGTTGGGATGAGGCACCAGAAAGTCAGCCATTCCTTCAACAACCGGTGTTGTCATGTGAGCTGAAGAGCTTGGCTTCAAATCCTGATTCAGCCTTTTGCTAAATGAATGAACCCAGAGAAGCTACTTAACTCCCCCGTGCCTCAGTTTCCTCAACTTTTAAATGGGGGTACTAACTTACCTAATGAAAATGAAACAATATACTACACGGAAGGCATTAGAACAGTGCCTGGGACATACATATTGGCTGTTATTAGTATTATCATCATCATTAGGCTTACTATATCCCAGGCCCTGTGTGAGGCCCCACAGAGGATTCAAAGATGAACTCTATCCTGGATCCTACCCTCAAGGAGGTAAAAGTTTAGAAGGAGAGATGGGTCCCACTCTGCCTACTTAGAGTTCAAGGCATGACATCAGCCAGTGACCCAACAGTCTGCAAGTGCTATGGTGGTTCAACAAGGACATCAGGTAGTACAGGTGGGCAGTCCAGGAAGGCTTCTTAGTGAAAGTGACATTTTAATTGGGCCTTAAAGGATGATAATAGCTGGAATGAGGAGAGATAAAGGGCAAAGGCATTCCAGACACAAAGATTGGTATAAGCAAGGGCCCTGTGGCAATGGAGCTCACAGCAGTTTCAAGGAGCTGGGAGTGGTCATCCAACTAGGATGCAGGGAAGAGAAAGAGGAGGGTCTCCAATTATAATGGTAAGTTGAGACTCATTTATAACAGCCGTTGAATGCCATTCTTAGGAGCTGGGAGTGGGGCGCCTGGGTGGCTCAATAGGCTAAGCGTCCAACTTCGGCTCAGGTCATGATCTCGCGGTTCAGGGATTGGAGCCCCGCATCGGGCTCTGTGCTGACAGCTAGCTCAGAGCCTGGAGCCTGCTTCGGATTTTGTGTCTCCCTCTCTCTCTGACCCTCCCCTGCTCACGCTGTCTCTCTCTCTCTCAAAAATAAATAAAACATTAAAAAAAATTTTTTTTTTAAAAAAGGAGCTGGGAGTTTTTTCAGCAGGTGGAAGAGAACCAATGATAGTTCTGAGCTGGACAAAGTGACAGTCCCAGCAACTCTGAACTGTCTCAGTGCTAAGAGGTCTAGGTTCCACTAGGAATGAGCCATCAGCCTGTCTGGATGATGAGAGAGTCTCCCCAAAGGGAGAAAGAATTGTGAGCCCTTCCTGAGTCCAGGGCAGCCTGACACAGCAGCTGACCCCAGCTCCCTTCTCTCCTCTGACTTCCATCCCGCGCCCCGATGTGACTCGCACACTGGGCTAGCAGTACCAGTTCCCAGCAGGCTCTATCATCCCCAGCCCTCGGGGCCAGGCTGACCTGGCGAGGCCAAGGCAACCCCACCCTTGCAGAGAAACAGGCTTCTCTCTCTTTGGGGCTGAGAGCTCCAGCCTGTGAACCTGGCCCAACCCCAGGGCACCAGTGGGGTTTCCCCACCCCTCCTATAGCTCAAGACCCTCCACTCTCAGGCAAAGCATGTCCCTGCCCAGGAGTCTCGAAGGATCTGAGCGCTCCTTCTGAGGCCAGCCTCGCCTGGCACCTCACCTCCTTGGCCCTCCCAGCCATCAACAAGACAAGATGCCCAGAGCCCTTTTCATCATCCTCCCAGAGAGGAGGCCCAGCCCTGCCCTCTGCTGCCCCAAGGCCTTCACCCCTTCCTCTCCCAGAGCTGCAAATCAGTTCCACATTCGGGATCTGGCATGCACTATCTGCTCAGAACTTTCCCCTCCCAGTTAGCTCCGGCTCGCATCTCCCCCCACGCCACACGGTCAGCCCATGGGGTCTTGCAGAAGGGGAAGGACTCCTGCCTTCTGTGACCCCTCTAGAGGTCTGAGAGGGAGCTCGACTACGGCCCATGGACAGGAGGCCCTGCCAGGGATGGATGAAAGGGAAAGGGTAGAGGGGGTGGGGCAGACGCAGAGCTTGAGCAAGCATAGGAGGGGATGAGGGGTTGGGGGTGGTGAGGGAAGGAGCGAGGTAGTTCCCAGCTCAGCACATTCCTGAGACATCTGGACGCTGTGGAAGAGCCCCAGCTGGCCCGCATGGCTGTGGCTCCAGCTCCTCTGCTCTGTGATGTCAGGACCCAGCCTTCCCCCTCCTCTCAGAGTCCCACTGGCCTGAGGTCCACCTTGGGGCTGAGTGCTGGGCCCCCCACCCCGACCCCTCACTCTCAGTGAGCAAGAACGAGGCCCCCGAGGCACCGGAGGAAACCCTGACCCCCCCCCCTCCCAACGGAAGGAGGGCCTTGGCCTGGCAGGGGGAGGCCCACTCAGAAGACCCAGGGGTTTGCCCGAGCCACTGACTCAAGGAGATTCCTGTTTGGAGCTGATGCCAGCCCCTCCCTTCTCCTTGAAAGGGAGATAGAGACAGAGGAAAGACTCTGAAAATGGCTGCTTACCTCAAGCTGTGTGATCTTGAACAAGTCTACTCCTTCCCTGGCTCTCAGTTTTTCTCTCTGTCATAATAATAGCTGCACTTCAGTGAGACCCTTCTATGTGTCCTGCATTGTATCAATACAAATATCATCTCATTTAAACCTCACAGCAACCTAGTAGTTAGATATAAGTACCCCTATTTTATAGCTGAGACTGAGGCTCAGAGAGGTTAAGTAACTTGCCCAAGGCTACACAGTAGGTAGCAGAACCGAGCTTAGAACCCCATCTGTCTGCCTCCCTTGCTCCTAACCATTGACCTACATTGTCTCTGTAAAATAAGAGGGGGTGATGCCAGCATTCTTTTCAGCTCGAAAATTGTAATGATTTTTTTTGGCTGTCGTGGGGCTCTTCAAGAAGGGCAGGGGCAGGCATTAGTCACACACTGGGTGGGGGGGAGGAGAACGGAGGCAGCTGGCTTTGAAGCATCTGATGGGCCAGGAGTCTTTGGACGTCCCCTCCCTCGGAGTCCCAGAGAGGTCCAAACCCCAGAGGCGAGAGCCACAGCCTGATCTCCAGCCGAACCCAGGGGTCCCACACCTTCCCTGAAGGAAAAGAGTAAATAAGGGGAGAGAATGCAGCTTCTTCCAAAAATAAAACCTGAGGACAACTCAGACAGGCCAGGACAGCTGAGGAAGCCAGAGGCCGAATGCTGAGTGCACTGGAGAGAGGGAAGAGGCCAAGGGAATTCCAGCCAGAGCCGGGTGGCAGGCTCCAGCTGAAGAGTGCCTTCCAGATGGCCAGGGGCCGGGAGAGCAGCTTGGCTAGGTGGCCGCTGGGCTCTGCTGATATTCTTGGAGCGAGCCAAACGGTGGGGCAGCTCCTCCAGCACTGAGTAGGGGACTGTGATCCCCAGGTACCCAGTCTGTCTGGGGCTTAAGAGCAAAAAGGCCTTGGGAAAATAACGTGGAGAATGGGTACAATGGGCCCCACTAGGGAGGAGCCGAGGGAAGGAGTCCAGGAGCACGGAAACTCTGCCTGGAACAGGAGCGAGCTGGCACTGAAGCGGAATTCAGGGCAGTCATTCCTGGAGGCTCAGCTGCAGAAAAAAAGGCCCCAGTCCATTAACTCACTGACACATTCCTTCATTCACCCTCTCATTCAGTCCGTCAGTCAGTCGCTCGGCAAACACCTGAGCACCTACTGTGTGCTGGGACCGGTGCTAGACTTTGTAGATACACGTGGGGATTGGACACAGCAAGACACCGAGACAACCAGGCTGGATCATTTCACGCTATACCAAGGCGTTTGGAAACTATTCCGAGGGCGGTACAGAGTCATTAATGGATACTGAGGAAGAGAGTCACGCGGTCATATGGTGTTAGGGGATCCCTCTTGGTGGAAGTGGAGAATGCTCGGGAGACAGATGCGAGTTCAAGCCTTAGCTCACCTTCATAAGTAGGGTAGTCACACCACCAGTCAGAAAGCCTTTTGTGAGCAGGAAGTAGGCTTCGTTCATCTCTGTATCCACAGGGCTGGGCACGTAGTAGGTGCTTACTAAATACTGGAGAAATGCATAAGTGATGCTCAAATGGACGATTAGACACCCTTATTCTCCAGAGGTCCCCAGTGCCAGCCCTGGCACTTAGTCGCCAGTGTCCTGAGCTGTCCCACAGGGATCCTCTGGCCACTGCCTATGGACCAACATCTCCAGCAGCCAGACCGTGGGCTGCTGCGCCCTCAGTGGTGCCAGTCACAGCTAATCCCAGCCCTGGGCGGCGGCATTCACTGCCATCGCTTCCTCCTGCCCAGACGGTACCTGGCACTAACCCCAGGGCTGGGCCACGGTACATGGGCCGCCTGGTCAGAAGATGCCAGGGGCTGGCCAGGAATCTGCAGACCAGCTCTCTGCTTTCCTGAGGCCTCGGTGACCTGACCAGGGAAGGGTACCCAGTGTCAGGAGAGGGAAGTGGAGAGCCAGACCAACAGGGCTGGAGGCTACAGAGAATGCACACACTGCCCCCGCCCCCAGGCCCTGCTCTGCACCGAAGCAGCCTCTGGTGGATGCCAGCCTGCCCTTTCCTCTCTCCCTCCAGCACATGCATGGAAAAGCTCCCCATATTACCTCTCCTCCAGTCCCAGCCCTCCCTGTCCCAGCCCCAGGCGAGCCTGGGACTCCCAAAGCTCCCTCGCTGGGGGTCATATGACTCAGGCATGTGGGTTGGCGCGGTCAGCATCTAGTTCTGTGGTGGTGTGAGATGTTGTGTGTGTTCAAGCGAGAGCGTGCATGACCACGTCTGTGACCATCTCCGGGGCGGCTGCACATATGTGTGTCTACAGAGGACAACACAGTGTGTCCGTCTGATCCCATCTGGGGAGCGTGTCCATTTGGGGTCTGTGTTGGTGCTTGCCGGTGTCAGCCTAGGTGAGCCCACGAGGGTGTGTGTGTGCAGTAGTACCTGCCCCAGGCTGTACGTGGAATGTGTCCATAGGTGTGGATCTTACACCGTGTGGCATCAGAGAAGTGGTGTTTCCTTATGGAAGAAGGAACCCCACAGCCCACGTCTGTGTGGCCCATCCACACGTATGCACACACATCCACACAGAGGGGAGCATTTCTGCTTATTTGGACTTGGGCTCTGCGGTGAATAGTTTGGTAGGGGGAAAATATGAAACCTCAGCAGCCGCCGTCCCTGGGCCTGTGGGGAACGGGGGATGAGAATGAGGTTGGAGGTTGGAACAATGCGCCCCCCCTTAACCCCCATCCCCTGCCAGGAAGGCTCAGGGAGGGACTGGCTCCAGGGACTGAAGGACTGGCTGCATCCCTTCCCAGTCCCCAGGGAGACCAGGGCAGAGGAAAAGAGCCCATTCTCTGAAGACTAGTTCGCTTCACCCTGTCCCTGCCTGCCACCCCTGTTCCCAAGAGGAACACAGTCTATAACAGATGAGGAAACTGAGGCCTGGAGGAGAGACACCACCTGTCTAGCCCAGGTCTCAGAACACAGCTGGATCTTGAACTGGAGGCGGGGGGGCATCCCGAGTCTGCGTCCAGGGCCTTTTCCCCTTCAAAGGACAGCCTTTGATTCCGCCTCTGGGAAAGGGACACCCAAATGCCTGGATGGTGATGCGTAAGGACAGGGAGGGCGGGACAACTGGGTACCCAGGGGCCCACCTCCCCTCCCTGCTCTCTCTTGAGCCTACCCTCCCCCCCCACACACACATGCTCAGGGCACAGCACTGACTCAGACTGGTGGCCCTTCAGCTTGAAATGGGGTCGATTTTCTAGTGACCACGAAGCAAGTAACCGTCCGGGANTCTCTCTCTCTCTCTCTCTCTCTCTCTCTCTCTCTCTCTCTCGGAAGGAATGTCCGGGCTTGGGATTCCCCCCCACTCCTTATCCCACAGCTCAGCCTGGACCCACTCCGGTCTCCTCCCTCCTTTCCCGAAGCACAGACTGAATCAGAGCGGGCCAGGGGAGAGGCAGAAGTCAGGGACGGGGGTGCAGGCGCCACCGGACTAGGGGCCCAGGGAAGTGAAGTGAGTGCTCTGAGGCTGCCCCAGGTCCGAGGGAAAACCTTCTCCCACACAATCTGTCAGCAGACAGCTGCACCCCCCCCCCCCCAGAGCTTTTCCGTCCCTCTGCATTGACCCCAGTGGGGGGAATTACGGGAGGGAAACTGAGAGTAGCTTCAGATGGTCCTATTACCGCCCCAGGAGCGTCCCCATTGGTCTCGGGACCAAGACCTGCTGCCGCATCAGGACGTCGGAGGAGACCCTCCCTCTCCACTTCCCCCTACTCGCCCCGCGAGGTCAGGGGCCGTGCAACTGATGAGGGTCTGGGGACAGCGGGGCTGCTGGGCCCACCTGGAAGCTCCAAGGGGCCTTCCCTGCCTCGGCTCCAAGCGCAGAAAGGAACCTTGAGCCCGACCTCGCGCGGCGGGCCCTTCCCACGCCCCAGCTTTCGGCTAAGCACAGGACCCGCCTCCGCCTGGGCCCCGCCGCCGCAGCCGGCTGCCCGCAGCCTCCTCCCATTGGCCAGGAGCTCTGCGAGTTCCACCAATGAGCACGCCGGACTCCGGCGCGGGGCGGCCCCACAGCGCGCTGGCCTCAACTTCAGGCGGGCTGCTCGCGGCCGGTGGGACCTGGTCCTTCTTTATTTAAAGGGCAGGCACCCGAGACCTGGCTCCCGGAGGGAGTGCCACCAGGAGACGTGTGTGCAGGGGTGCGAGCAGCAGAGTGCGATACTTCTCCTCTGAGAGGGAGGAGGAGCCAGGGCCGACTGCGCGTAGCCTCCGAGAAAGAGCTTGTATTGGCATGACTGTAGGAAAAAGTCTTTAACGAGGAGGGAAACAAATCATAATATTTCCTTCTCTGGCTTCCCATCCCGTTGCCTGGCAAGGCACCCCAGAACGCTCACCCCTNACAGTTGACCCACGACCCCCTGCCGTTCATAAATTGAACCCTCCTTCCTCTCCCGGAGCAGTAATTTCCTTCACACAGCCTGAAACCTCAGCTTTTAGCGTGTGAACTGGGGGTAGAGCCGGGTATGGTTGGGGGAGACGTGGACATGCTGGAGCTGAGGAGGCCTGAGGTCCCCAGAGTGGACTTGAACCCCTCCCTCAACATCCCCAACTCATTGTGTGGCCTTGGGTAGGTGGCTTTCTCTCTCTGGACCTTAGGTTCCTCATTGGCAAACGGGGGTGGGAATGGGGGCGTGAGGGCCAAGGGCTTTCTCCAGCCCCTTCTGCCTCTAATGTATTGATGATATAAACCAACCATAACTGAACTGCTTTGAAAGACCAAGGCACCAGATAGAAGTAAGGCTACAAAACTCTTTGAAGGGAGTCCCTTTTCTGGCATGCTCACCTGAGCAGGAAGTTGGCCTGGAAGGTGAGGAGACATGCACACCATTGCCACCAGAGGTCTGACCATCACACAAAGAAGCCCTGAGCAAAGAGGATCGGATTTTCTGAGTGTCCTCCACCCCCACCCTGCCTGCCCCTTGGCCGCCCTCCCCTTCCACTCGGCTCCCACTTTCTAGAAGCTGCTTCCTCTTAGGCCTTGGCTGCTGTTTCCAGCAGGTGGGGTGGGGGCTCCTCACAAAAGGGGGCCAGCTGAGCTCCCTGAGCAGGCTCCTGTGGGCACCCCAAAAGGGGTCTCTGAGAAGGACCTGGCTTATCCTGCCTGGAGCCAAGGCCTTCAGGGACCCCAGCCCAGACTGGAGAAAGCATTTCTCCTCTCCCAGGCCCCAGAAAAGGGCTTGGCAAACCCTTATCGCCTGAGAAGCAGCTGCTGGAGAAATACCTTAGCCACTGACTCACTGCCCTCCCTTCTTCACAACCCCCTCCCAGTGGGCCCCACACCAGGCCTTTGAAAGACCCTGAAAGAGTGAGCAGGGGCAAAGCGCCCCCAGCTGGGCCGGCCCAGGCCCTGCAGAGGCCGTAGCTAGCACAGTCCCGCCTGTGGCTGGCTGGCTGGCGGGCACAGAGGGGGTAAGGAGGGGATGCCCTGTAAAAGTCCTTAGCGTAGGATCACAGTTATTCTTAGAGACATATTTAGCTGATGCTTCTGAGCTCCTGGTACTGTCTTACCCAGGCATTGATGGATAAATGACCTAATGATGGCATTGCCCTCTGGGGTACAGGACCCGTCTCTCCACTCACCGGCCAGGTTCCAGCAGGTGAACAAGATACAGGCCCTGCCTCAGGGAGTTTGGACAAACAGGCAATTCTTGAATGGAGGAATGTCTGCTACAGTTGGGGAAGGACTGGGCAATGAGGCGTTGTGGACACTTTCCTGTTGTACTTGACTCCCTGGGCCTCGGTTTCCTTATCTGTCAAATGCAAATACACAGCTTCCTTATCTCACTGGGTAACTGTGACGACTAAATAGAATCATGCACATGAAAGCACTTTGGAAGATTAAAATCACAACAAAACGGTAGGGTGATGATAAGTTCTGGCAAACTGGGAAAAGGGGAGAGTACCTGAGTCAATAGTTTTCCACATTTATTTTGCACTTGATTCTCTGATCATTCTTCAGCTCAGCTCAGCTCAGGCCTGGAGTTAGGCTTTTAGGAACTGCAGTTTTCATACTAATAATGGCTAACAACCATTGAGCACTCACTACATACTAGGCACCATTCTGTTATATGTATTCCCTGTATGTGTGTTCTATGTATAACTATTATATGTACTTACTCATTTTACCCTCATAATCCTATAAGGTGAGTATTAAGCAGTCAACAAATATTTGATCATCATGACAACACTACTGAGTAGGAACTATTATTTCCCCTTTACAGATAGAGAAATCAAGGCCCCGAGAAGTGAATAACTTAGCAAGTCGTGGGGTTAGAATCAAAAGCAAGTCCGTCTGACTGCACAGATGGTCATGTGGCTCTTTGCCTTATTCTCAAAGGGCTTCTCTGTTCACCCCTTCAGGACTGGGGCAGGCTTTGAGTATTCCACGCCAGACAGAGCCAACAGCTCCAGAACTTGAACCAATCCCTCAGAAGCCAGTCGTTAACCACTCACCAGGTGGGACACCAGGGCCTGAAGCAACCCCCTTCCACCATCTCTTCCCACCCACCAGCAACTTCATTCAGTCAGTAAATAATGCACAGCAGTTGCATTTCCTTAACATGTTTATAATTCTTTAGAGAGAAAATAAGCACCTACTATGTACCAGCCACTGAGGACCTTATTAATATTAAGAGGCAATGTTTGTTGAGTAATTATTATGTATCAGGGGCCATCATAAGTGCTTTATATGTATCAATTTAATCCTTACAACAATTCTAACAAACGATTACCAGCCTCACTATACAAAGGAGGAAATGAAACAGAGAGAGGTTAATTAACTTTCCCAAGATCTCAGAGACGAATATTTTTTCAGACTTTTTTGTTTCTGAGAAATATATTTCACTTCATTACCAAGTACCTCTACACACACACACACACACACACACACACACACACACACACACAGACGCGATGAAAACCTCACAGGTATTTAACTTCACCGTTTGTCGTGCACGCTGATATTTTCTACTCCATTTTTTCTGTTTTATTTTTTTCTTCAATCTTGGTCTTGACCTACTAAATTGATTTCACAACCCATTAGTGAGTCACCACCCACAGTTTCAACAGCACGGAGTCACAGCTAGAAGTATCAAGGCCAGGATTCGAACCCAAGTAACATGGCTTCAGAGTCTAATCTCTTGGCATAAAGAAAGAATGTCTTGGAAAGGGAAGAGTCTGGAGGCATGAGAACAGGCAGGGATGTGCTAATGAGGGGAGTAGAAGCCTTGATAATCCCACCACCTTGCGCTTCAGCAAAAGGATAGTACAAAAGTCACTAATACCACCTTTGGGTTGCAAACTTGCTGGCCTAGACACACATTCTTTACTTAGCCTTCCCACGAAGTAGGGTGGGCGGAGAAACAGACCCAGGCAGTCTGAGTGATTGAGCCAAGGTCACGGAGCCAGAACTCTACAGCATGGTATCCGGTCACCTGGTTCAGGGGTGCTTTTGCACCCCCCACAGCTCACTCTTGAGAATGATGACAGTGAGGCTGGAAGTGACAGTGGAGACGGTGGTCGTGAAGGTTAAGTGGTGACAGTGGCGACAGTCATGATAGAAATAATAATAGTTGGTCCTAAGGATGTGGCTAGCGGGGAGGTTGGTGGTGATGGCGATGCTATTAATGATGGCAGGAAGGGGGGCGCCTGGGTGGCTTAGTCGGTTGAGCGTCCGGACTTTTGCTTAGGTCATGATCTCGCGGTTCGTGGGTTCGAGCCCCGCGTCGGGCTCTGTGCTGACTGCCAGCTCAGAGCCTGGAGCCTGTTTCAGTCTGTGTCTCCCTCTCTCTCTGACCCTCCCCTGCTCACGCTGTGTCTCTCTCTCTCCTAGAAATACATAAAAATATTTTTTTAAAAATGATGGCAGGAAGGATAAGGGGAGGTTGCACTGACAGTGGCGGTGGTAGCAGGCCTTGGGTGGCGGGAGGCCACCACAGCAGCAACTTTGCCCCCTTCCCAAGCTAAGCTGACTGCCCCTGCTGCCCCCCTCCTTCCCTAGCATTTCCCTGAGCACCTGGACCACTTCGCGGAGAACATGGAGGACTTCTCTAACGACCTGTTCAGCAGTTTCTTTGATGACCCTGTGCTGGACGAGAAGAGCCCTCTACTGGACATGGAACTGGACTCCCCCACACCAGGCATCCAGGCTGAGCATAGCTACTCCCTGAGCGGTGACTCGGCACCTCAGAGCCCCCTTGTGCCCATCAAGATGGAGGACACCACCCAAGGTAAGAAAAGGTAGAAGGACCTGAGGACAGCCCTGGCCCAGGAAGGGAGGACGCTTTTGAGGGGGCAGAGGGGAGCACTGCAGGCTAAGACCCCCAGAGGCACCCAGGGGAGCCACCCACAAACACCTCTCCGAGGAGTTCCGGCCTCCTGCCTTTTTGTTCTCTCTCACATCAAACCCTTACGGGCACTTCTCAAAAGGGTGTTTTGCTGACTTAGATCAGTTGTGAGCAAAGGGTGTTTCCTGGACCAGCCGCTTCACCTGGGAACTTATTAGAAATGCAGATTCTCAGGCCACACAGACTTGCTGGATCAGAAACCATGTGGGTAGGGCCCCGCCTTCCAGGTGATTCTAGTTCATGCTTGGGTTTGAGAACCACTGACTTAGAGGAAACAGTGGGGGGAACTAAACCATAAATGTGGACAAGTTTCTGAGACTCTGGAACCTTGACACTCTGTCATACCGCACTGTCCTCTGACATGCTGCCTGGGAGAGATGCCTGCATCCTCGTTTCATTCCCGAAGGTCAAGTTCTCTAAAGCTCCCTTCTAATCAGCCCCTCCCCCCACCGCCTTTTTAAGCAAAAGGCCCTTTGAGTCTCTCCTCTCTGGTAATCAGCACTGCAGAACCCCAGACTACGTCCCACCTAGAAATGGCCCCTTTGGGTGTTTCCTCAAATACAGGCCGTCCTGGCCCTCCCATTTGGCTAGGTGACCGTGGATACATCTCTTAGCCTCTGTAAAGCCTCAGTTTCTTCATCTACAAATGGGAATGACAATAAACATTTCTGTAGTACTGTGTGGTTTACAAAGCACCTTCATGTTAATTATCTCATTTATTTCTCACAACCCATCAATCACTTTTATCATAATCCCCATTTGTCTGATCAGAAAGATGAGGCTTCAGGAAAGCTGAGCTGTTTGGGTCACAAAGACAGTAAAATGGATAGTAGAGACTTGGGAGCAAGGAAGCTCCTTGATGCTAAACCTCACACCCTTGCCACCTCCGCATTTTCCTGGCTCAGGGGCCAGCAGGGGGTGCTGGGTTTGAACCCAAACAGGCTTTGGTGTTCATCCTGATGCCTCCACTAGCTGCTGTGTGATCTTGAGCAAGTTGCTTCATCTCTCTGGGCCTGTTTCCTCAATTATAAAGTGAAGATAATATACATGCCATAAGAATTCTGGTCGGGGGGCTGGGGCTTGTGTGACTCAGTCTATTCAGTGTCCGACTCTTGATTTCAGCTTGGATGGTGATCTCACGGTTCATGGGATCAAGCCCCAAGTCAAGCTCTGCAGATTCTGCTTGGGATTCTCTCTCCCTCTCTCTGACCATCCCCTTCTCGCTCTCTCTCAAAATAAATAAGCATTAAAAAAAAATCTATGGCCAGAATTTTTAAATATATACATAAAGTATCCAATTTAGTGCCCAGTACCTAATATATAAAAAGAATGAGTGGCCATTTTCATTATGCATATAAAAGTCCTATTAATACTCTATAGAACAATGAACAGCATGTTTAATTCCTCTTTCTCTTTAGAGGACAATGGTTTTGAATGAGTTTCTTAATATTCTTACCTATTAAATGGGGACAATCCTAGTGCCTACACCACAGGATTATTGGGAGGGAGGGCTAAGAGCTGCACTCAGCAGCTTCTGAGGGTCATTGAGATGCCCTGGGGGGCACAGATGGGATGTTGTACCCCACCCCAGTCACCCCTGTGAGGGCGGGCACACTATCTGGGCTTTAAATGGCTGCAGGGCTTGAGGCTGCAGAGGTCTTAGCTGCCCTGCATGCCCTGGTCCCTCAGCCAAGCCTCTGGAGGTCACGTCAGTGAGTCCTCAGCCCCTCCCCCCACAAAGGCATCATGTGGGGCAGACCCCCTGTGGCAGGTTCTCCATCCGCCCCCGCTGGGCCAGCCCAGCTCCTCCTCGGCCACCCCAAGTCTATTTTTAGAGCAATTTGTCTGTGGGCCTTTTGCAGGGGCAGCTTCCCGGAAGCCGGACAACTGGCCCTGTAATTTGGGAAGATTGCTGGAGCCCTGGGGCAGCCTGTGGCCCAGGGCCGGGTTGTTCAGGCTCCCAACTGGGTGGGGCCTAGTTTCTGAGGTGGGACCAGGCACCACTGACCCCTCTCCCTACCCACAGCAGGGCTCAAAGGCCAGAGCCCCCTGGCCCTTTCCCTGCATACCTGCTCCCCAGACCCCGGCCTCACCTCACCGCTGCCTAGGGCCTGCTGGGGCCACCATGAGCAGCGCTGACTTGGGGTGCAAGACTGTAGACACTCATCAGGAAAAGGGGTGATGCCTGCCAGCCCTGTGACCCAGGTGAGGCCAGGAGCCCCGCTGATTGGGCAGGAAGTAGACACTGCCCTGAGAAACCTGAACGGCACACCTCACTGCCAACATGCCCCCCACACCCATCACCAGGTCCCGTGGATTCTCCCTTCCAAATCTGTCCCCAGTGTGTCCTTCCTCTCCATCCCCACTGTCACCCCCTTTGCTCAGGCTTCATCTTCTCTCTCTGAACTATTTCACCAGCCTGCTGAGAGTCTCCCTACTTCTGTCTTGCCTGCGCCCAGTCCAATCGACGCACACACACACACAGAATGACTGTTTTTTTGATATTACAAATCTGAGTGCGCTTAAGTGCACTTAAGTGAGGCTTCGGTTCTTCGCCATTACCTTTAGGACAAAGTCACAGCTGTGAGCCCAGTCTCCCAGAGCCCATTTTCCCCTTTCCATTCCAGCTGCTCTAAACTTGCTTGTGACTCTCACTAGGTCCTCAGCGCCCAGCACGGTGCTCAGCAAGTGTTCCCTGGATGGCAATCATTGCAGTGACCATAGCTAGCATTTATTGGGCATTTACTTCTTGTCAGGCACTTTCACAGATGAAGAAGCTAAGGCTCAGAGAGGTTAAGCAACTTGCCTAAGATCCCACAGCCAGTCAGGAGGGGTCCAGATTTGTTGTCCACGTCTGCTCTGGGAGCTGCTGAATGAAGATGCCCCACGGCTTCTGGCCCCAGCCTACCTCACAGCACCCCCCTCTGCCCTTGCCTGCCTGCTGCCCTCTGTTCCCTAGCGCCTCAGTCCAGAGCAGCTCCCAGGGGGAGGAGGGCAGCAGAGCCCTCTGCTCAGGGAGCCCCCTGAGCCTGGTCCTGCCCCTTCCCCAGACGTGGAACATGAAGCGTGGGTGCTGGGACACAAACTGTGCTCCGTCATGGTGAAGCAGGAGCAGAGCCCGGAGCTGCCCGTGGACCCTCTGGCCGCCTCCTCGGCCATGGCCGCCGCGGCCTCCATGGCCACCACCCCGCTGCTGGGCCTCAGCCCCTTGTCCAGGCTGCCTGTCCCCCACCAGGTGAGCCTGGGGACGATTCCCAGGGGCTGAGGGAGGGAGGCAGGGTGGTGGGTCTCTGTGGGAAGAAGCCTTCAAAGCCCTGTGTACCCCGGGGCTACGTGAACTGGGAGCCACGTGACCCTTGGGACTGAGGGTCAGAACTGCCAGGCCAGGCCTCTGCCACCCCCTCACCTTCCTAGAATGGGCACAAACCATAGCACCCTCGGAGTAAGCTGGGGGCCTCACACTGTGCAGAAGGAAGCTTACAAGACCCAGGCAGGGCTGGGCATCAGGGGCCTGGTCCAGGGTCTCAGAGATGGTGCCGGCCATGGGACTTTCTCAAAGTGTCAGGATTTTAAAAAGGAAAGACCAAATATGAGAATTCAAAAGATGTGCTATACTCCAATTGTATATGTTCATGAGGTCAATATTTTTTACCTCCTACACCCATGCCATCACCCCCCACCCTCCACGATATGTAGATAACAGCATTCAGCTATAGGTCTAACATCCAAAGAGCCTCCTGGGAATGCCAGGCCAAGTATCTGGGCCCTGCCTGGATCCCAGCTCTGGGCATGTTGCCTTCTCTTTACTCCTCAGCTTCCTTATCTGTAAAATGGGAGCATGAACTGCCTCTAAAGGACCGCTTAGACCTGAGCCTACCATCTAAGGGCCATTTAAAATCCCTAGTTACGGCTTTAGCTAGCTCTGCCCCCTGCTGGCCACACATCTAACCTGCTCAAAACGTACGTGGCCAAAGGCAAGATCAGTCCTTCCCCACCCCACCACCAATCATTGGGCCAAGGGTCTGCTGCAGTGAAAGAGGATCTTTTGTGACCATCTCCGTGGCTGGCTCAGTGACTCCTCAGGCCTTGCCAAAGCAGGAAGGGAAGGCGCGGCTGCGGCAGCCAGAGTCCTGGAGGCTGGGCACGTGCCTCAGAGAAGGAAACTGATGCTCAAGGAGGTAAACGACTTGCCCAGAATCACACAGTCAGAAATAATGAACTGCATTCCAGACTTGGCCTGTAAGACCCAGGAGCCCACACTTCCCACTCCAGTGAGATCACAACAACCTTGCAGAAGGCACCAGAACCAGAAGTTGGCATTGTCAATAATGGGCTGTGTCACCCACCCTTTTGCATCACAGTGCCTTCTCTGTCACTTGAGGGCTGAGCTGGACTGTAGACCAGGGACTGTCCAAGGTCTCTGCCAATTTGAACCTTCTGTGATTCTTACTCATCTCCCTAAACTGGGCATTCTGTGTCCCACCCACAATATCATGACCTGTCTCTGCAGACCTAGAGGGAAGCCTTGGTCCTGAAACCCAGTACCCAACAACACAGTGCCTTCCTCAAAGAGAACATCACTCAGGTGCATGCTGATAATCAGGTGTAGGAAGCCATGTGTGTTCTTGATGTCCCTTCTGGAACAGCGAGTTGGAAGATAAAGAAATAGGGATGCATGTTTGTTTAAAACATAAATTGAATTTTGTTAGTCCCTTTCAATCCAACACTTTAGAGGCTCCTTATTGTTTCAAACCTCCTTGTCTGATCCCTTTCTACCTTCTGTGAGCCCTTCCACCCCACCCCACCCCACCC
>NW_027530521.1:1814665-1825495 GCF_008692635.1 Crocuta crocuta | reverse complement strand
TCCCACCCCACCCCACCCCACCCCACCCCCAGCCAACCCATCTGATCTTGACTCCACCCCTGGCACACACCCCTACACTCTGAACACCCTGAATGCTTAGTTTCCAGATCCAGCCGTGCTCTCTGGCCTCTGGGTCTTTGCAGATACTCTTCCCTCTGCCTTTCGTCTCACTTACCACTTGCCCCATCCTTTGTTTGGAACACTCCTAGCTATACTTCAGGACCCATTTCAAACTTCAGTGGCTTAGGGAGCTTACCCTGAGCCCCCAGCCAGTGAATGCGTTCTTAGTCTGTGCTGTTGTTACCGTTCACTGAACAGCTACAATGTGCCAGACATTTACCTCTCATCCTCTCCGCAAACTGCATCCCACCATACCACAAAGATGGCCTTGGCCTTGGAGGTCACAAGAAGCTCTCCTTCTCTGAGCTTAAGGTCTAAAGTACACTAACCACTTGACCATCGTTCTCTTCTCTTAGGTCTGACTTGGCTTCTCCAAGCCTGAAAACCTGCCTCTGCTCCCTCTGGGCTGTGCCCAGAACACTGAGCCCTGCCACTTCCTTCATTGTGCAGAGCAGACTGCCAGACACAGGGAGGGTGGGAGGTTGAATGGCATGGTGGGGACAGCCCCAAGGGCAGCTGATGGAGATGGACCTGTCTCTTCCCCAGGCCCCAGGAGAGATGACTCAGCTGCCAGTGATCAAAGCAGAGCCCCAGGAGGTGAACCAGTTCCTCAAAGTGACACCAGGTAAGTGTGTCCAGAAAGGGACTCTTCCTCTCTCTAGTCTTGAGCAGACAGCATCCCTACTCCCTTGGCTCAGCCCACCCATCTCCCTCGACAACTCCCATCTCTCCTGCGAATATCCTTTCCTCCCTGCCCTGCACACTTTCCATCCGTCAAGGCTCCTTCTTACCCAGTCTACAACTGTCGTCTCTGTTATTGAAACCCTCTTATCCCGTTTGCTAACCCCCCTCCCATCATTCACTAACGGATGCCCACTCTGTAGCCATTTGTCCATCCATCCACTTGTCCATCCACCCATCCATCCAATGAGTTCATTGTGCATGTTCCAGCCCCAGGAGCTGGGGAAGCAGAGAGAGAAGGCGGTTCCTGTGCCCAGTAGATCAGAGTAATGAGGGCCAATTTCATAGCAGCCAAATGGATTAAAGATGGCAGATCCGAGGGGGGACTGGAAGCCCATTCCCAGATCTGACAGTGGGGAAGGGAACAAAGGAAGCTTCTTGGATTGGCCAGAAGGACAAAAGGCTAACTGAATCTTTCTAGTCCCACCCCAGTAATCCATCAAACATTCATTGAGCATCTATTGTGTATTAGGCCCTGGGCTCAGTAGCACAAGCTTTAGAGAGATGAATAAGGCCCAAGTTTCACCCTCAGGCTGTTCACTTCCTGGGAGAGAAGATTCACAGAAGGCAGAAAGGGGCCATTGTGAAGACATCACCTTGTAGAGCACCTTTACAAACATTAGTTCCTTGCATCCTCATGGCTAACTTTCAACAGGGAAGTGAGGCTGGGAGAGGTTAATAAACATGACTATAGAATACACACTTGGGGCATGTGACAGCAGAACTTGAACTCAAGCTCTCTGACTCCAAGTTCAGGGGGTCTTTACATGAGGGCTTCCTCAAGAGACAAATCAAAGTCTGGGAAAGGAGAGAGAACTCATTCAGGGGGCAATTTGGGGCAGAGCCTAGAAGGATGAAGCTGTTCCTCCTGAGCCTCGGCCCAGAGCTGCCAGGTCTCCACACCTGCAATTATCTGGGCATTCTGTGCCGCCCTGGGAGCCCTCCCTGTAGCTAGGCTCTCCGTCCTCCTGGCTCTACCCAGGCTTCTTCCTGACCACCTAAAATGTCAGTCGTCCTGATGCTATGGCCACAGAGAAGCAACAGAGATGGCGAGGCTAGGGAGAGTAGTGCCCCTGGCTGGTCTGCCGAAAGCCCGATGCCTGCATGCCTGCCATCCTGTTACACTGAAGGTGAAAGAGGAACCCCTGAGTTGATATGGCTAAGAGTTTTGCAGTGGAAAAAAAGAAGTGACAGAGGTTGTTTGTTGCTTGCCCAGCCTGATCCCCATGGGTCTGACTGTAGGCAGACTCCAGTCACCTCTGGGATGACTAAGCTGGAGGCTCAAAGGGTCTGGACCCTGTGAAGTCAAGGATGGGGGAGGACCTTCAAGAATCTGACCTCCATGATGCCCACACCGAGGACCAGGCTTAAAGGAGCCAGACCTCTGTGGCATCACAGATGGGATGGCACTCAGGAATCAACTTCTGGGATGTCAGCTCCTCTGTGTGACATGGCAGAGGGGCTTGTGATGTTACAGCTGGTCAAGGCCCCAGCATTCCATTCCCCACAACGTCAGGGCTGGCTGACCTCTGATGTCCAAGCAGAGCTGGGATGCGACCCTGCTAACCTGGATTCCCCCCGCTCTCCCCAGAGGACCTGGTGCAGATGCCTCTGACGCCCCCCAGCAGCCACGGCAGCGACAGTGACGGCTCCCAGAGTCCCCGCTCTCTGCCCCCCTCCAGCCCTGTCCGGCCCATGGCCCGCTCCTCCACGGCCATCTCCACCTCCCCCCTTCTCACCGCCCCTCACGTAAGCAGCTGGGGGTGGGCTGACCCTAGAGGCAAGGAACGGAGTAAGTCCACCTGTACATGATCAGCAGGGAAGGGTCTGGGGAGCCCCAAGCCTGATCCCATCCCTATCAGAATTCAGAGAGGTGCCTGCCTGGTGGATGGGAGTGAGAATCTTTTAATCCTGCTTTGGGGTGAAGAGGAGCCAGGCAGAGAGGTCCGAGAGGGCTGCCAAACCCACACTGCTGTGGAGTCAGGACTAGAACTTGACATTCCTGACCTCTAGGGGGATGGCCCAGGCTGCCTGCACGGAGTACTGTTTGGTGAACAGTACTTAGGAGGCCCAGACGCCGCCCCCAGGAAACATGGATCCAGGCCCTGAGTCCCGGGATGAGTGTAGAGCCTCCCAAGTGAAGACTGCAGGGGCATGCGGGGGCTGCTGCTCAGGGGCTCCGGGCTAGCAAGCTTTGATGCTGTGGATTCCAGAATGGGATCTGGGGACACCCCCACCCCCCGCCGCAATCATGCGCTGAGTGCCTAACATGCCAGGTTCCCAGCACTGTTGATACATGCTATTGGATTAAATTCAGATCCACCCTCTTTCAGACCGGGAGACTGAGGCTAAGAGAGTCGAGTACCTTCCCCAAAGAGTAAATGGCAGAGCTTGAATTTGAATCCCAGGCTGTCTGGTTCCTAACCATCATGTCCTACTTCCCACAGAAATTACAGGGCACATCAGGGCCGCTGCTCCTGACGGAGGAGGAGAAACGCACCCTGATTGCTGAGGGCTACCCCATCCCCACGAAGCTCCCCCTCACCAAAGCCGAAGAAAAGGCCTTAAAGAGGGTCCGGAGAAAAATCAAGAATAAGGTAAAGCATGAGCTGGACCCAGCCCCTTCTCTAGGGCTTCCTTGGTGGGTAAGGAAGCCTGCTCCCCCTGGTGATGGCCAGGCCTAAAATTGAGGAGCCCCAGGAAATGGCTACGTGGCTACGGTAACCCCTATTTGGGGGCTTCCCCCTTCTAGATCTCGGCCCAGGAGAGCCGCCGTAAGAAGAAGGAGTACGTGGAATGTCTAGAAAAGAAGTAAGCATCCTGGGTAGGGTGGCAGGTCTGGGGCCCACTCCCCAGCCTGCCCTGCTCTCCCTGGTCCTCTGTCAAAGGGCCCTGGAGCAGGGGGCGTGGGGAGAGGGATGCCGCAGGGTGTGGTGGGGCAGGGGTAGGGGTAGGGGGCGGCCACAGTGGGTCTGGAGGCTGCCGCTGAGCCTTTGCCTGCTTGGTCCTCTCAGGGTGGAGACATTTACATCAGAGAACAACGAACTGTGGAAGAAGGTAGAGACGCTGGAGAATGCCAACAGGTGGGTGACATCACCCGCCTCGTCCCGGGCCCCCTATCCTTCTGCAGCCAGTGCCTGGCTCTGGCATAGATCTGGGGGCAGGACAGAGATGGGGTAACTGAGTTCAGGAGCCCTGCAGAGCCCAGGACCCCTGGCTTCGCACCCTCCTTCATCCGCACAGAGCTCAGTGTGCTATGACAGGGCAGGTGAGATGCTTAAATGAGCTGATGCAGAGCAGTGGCTTCCCAAGGGTGACCCCAGACCAGCAGCAGCCCCTGGGAACTTTGAGAAATGCTTGTTTCCAGGCCTCAAGCCCAGCCTACTGAGCCAGGAACTCCCCGGGGAGGGCTCGGCACCCTGTGTTTTCATAAACTCTCCAGGTGATCTTGGGGTACCGCTGGTGTCGGTGCTTGCTGCTCAAGGCTCTTCTTGACAATAACCGGCATCGGCACCACCTGGGGGCTTGTTAGAACCGCAGACCCTCTGGACTCTCCCCAGACCTACAGCATCAGAATCTGCATTTCGACAAGACCCTTCGGTGACTCACATGCACAATTAAGTTTGAGAAACATCAGGGTGGAGCCCGCACAGGGCCTGGCGGCCACATAAAGTCACAGCCAGGGTTTCTTGTCCCACCCTGCCATGTTGGTGATTCTGGGAAAGCTGTTCAACCTCTCTGGGCCCCGGTTGCTTTGTCTACATGGGGATGATAGAAACTATCTCACAGGACTCATGTGAAGGTTTGATGAGACAGTGCAAGTAAAGGGCCCAGCGAGCGCTGTGCTTGGCATTTAAGAATGTTGAATTCGTGTTAGCTCTTCTTCTTCTTCTCCTTCTTCTTCTTCTGCTAATGGTTATTCTGAATTCTTAATAGTGCCTAGCCACGAGCCAACAGTAGGTCTTTATTTTTTTTTAAATGTTTTATTTATTTCTAGGAGAGAGAGAGAGAGACAGCGTGAGCAGGGGAGGGTCAGAGAGAGAGGGAGTCACAGACTGAAACAGGCTCCAGGCTCTGAGCTGGCAGTCAGCACAGAGCCCGACCCGGGGCTCGAACCCACGAACCGTGAGATCATGACCTAAGCGAAAGTCCGGACGCTTAACCGACTAAGCCACCCAGGCGCCCCAGTAGGTCTTTAATAATTACCTGCTGGGGTAAATTAAAACAATGTAGATGACCGCTGGTGTGTCACAGGTGCTCAACAGAAGGCTTTTTCCTTCTTTCCTCCCTTCTCCCCCAGCCTCTCTAGCAGGATCCAGCCACTCCCCTGACTGACCTGGAGAATCCCCCCCACTCAGGGAAGGGAGGTGGGAGTCCGCACCCCTCACCCCTCTACCTCTGGCCCAGATTCCTCTCTGGCCCAAACTAGGGCCCGGCCCTTGGAGCTATTTCGCCACCTGCTGTACATTCTGGTAACTGCAACCCCACTGCCCGGCTAGATGGAGGAAAGAGATGGTTAAATTGTTAGTCACCCAACCTGGGCTGAGTCCCCGCTGTGTGTGTCCGGAGGATTTCACATTGGGTGGGACCTGGTCCTCGCCCTCAGGGAGCCCACAGTTAGTGAAGGAGACTGACGTGGAAATCCGTAAATAAACCAAATGCTACAGGTGCTGTGATAAAATCACCAACACAAAATCAACAAAGATGGTAGCTACCATTTACTGGACCCTCACTACACACCAGACAGTTGCCAGACATGGCCGTCTTATCAGCTCAGGGAGTTGTGGGGGTCAAAGGAAGGGAGGTCAATTTAGCTGTGGCTGGTGTAGGTTAAGAAAAAGGTGACCTCATGGGGCGCCTGGGTGGCTTAGTCGGTTAAGCGTCCGACTTTCGCTTAGGTCATGACCTCACGGTTCGTGGGTTTGAGCCCCGCATCGGGCTCTGTGCTGACTGCCAGCTCGGAACCTGGAGCCTGTTTCAGTCTGTGACTCCCTCTCTCTCTGACCCTCCCCTGCTCACGCTGTCTCTCTCTCTCTCTCTTAGAAATAAATAAAACATAAAAAAAAAAAATTAAAAAAAAAAAAAAGAAAGAAAAAGGTGACCTCAGCCCAGGTGGGGCAGACCCTCCTCCCATCCCCACTTTGGTGAAGAGCAACCCTGAACTCCCATAGGGTGACCCAGCTGTTCACTATGAGACAGACCCCAGGGTCCCCCAAACCACACCACAGAGCAGCCAAACGAGAGGTGACCTTTTCTGTCGTGACTGAAATGGGCATCTGGTGTGAGGCCAAGTCTGGGGCCAGCCCAGGTGCGCCCTGGGAGAGCTCCAGGAGGCAGAGATGTCTGCTGGGTCAAAGCATGCCAGGTGACCACTGTGCCCTCCTCAGGACCCTGCTGCAGCAGCTGCAGAAACTCCAGACTCTGGTCACCAGCAAGATCTCAAGACCTTACAAGATGGCTGCCACCCAGACTGGGACCTGCCTCATGGTAGGTGCTGTCCCCTCACCCCAGGGCCACACAAGGACAAGCCTTCCCCAGGCTGGCTTTCTAGGAAATCAGGCAGAGCTTTGAGGGATTGGCAACATCACCAGGTACACCATCCTAATGCCTGGTGAGCTGGCTCCTGCAGACCCCAGCCTCTTTCACCAAGACCATGGAGCCTTCTAGAACATGACCTTCCCTGACCAATTCTAACACAGTGTGGATGTGTAGCGTCTCACATGAACCCAGCTAGGGGATAGCAGGGCAAGTCCCTTGAGGAGGCCGTGTCTACAAGGTCGCGGGGGAAGAAAGGGCTTAGGGAAACACAAGGAAGTTTGGACTTGGTTCTTTGTTTCTGGAATGAATAGGGAGGAGAAGGTTGAGCAAATCTCTAGAAACCCCAAAGAATATGCAGGGTGCAGCTCGGGCCTCTGCAAGTCCCCCTTCCACTCTATCCTGGGAATGTGCAGCCTGCTGCCTCCGGGCTGATTACTCCCCAGGTCCTCTGAGAGCCTCGTGCTGTCAGGTGGTAGTCACAAGGTGGGCAGGGCTTAGTTCCGGCTGCGTGACTCTTAGTTCCTCCTGCCGAGAATCTGGTATGATGCTCTGTCCCCCTCCCTTATCCCCCCAAACCCCTAACTACTCCTTCCTCCCTGTTCTGATTCCTCCACCTTATAAGTGATAACTATAGTGACCACTTTCCTCTTTTTCTAATGCTGCTTATGATGGCCCCTTACAATGGGCTGGGATGGCCTGAGCAGCATCCTTCACCTTCTCCAGAAAGGGTGGAAGACCCCACATTTAGGGGACGGTTGGCTCTGGGTGTGGATTTCTTGGAAAAATACGGAGCCTTTTATTCCTCTTGGTTTGGGGGCAGAAGGATTGGGGGTGGCTCTGACCACCACTCTCTCTCCACTACCAGGTGGCGGCCTTGTGCTTTGTTCTGGTGCTGGGCTCCCTTGTGCCCTGCCTCCCTGAGTTCTCCTCCAGCTCCCAGACTGTGAAGGAAGACCCTGTGGCCGCTGACAGCATCTACACAGCCAGTCAGAGTGAGTAGTGAGTGCCCTGGGCCAGGCTCCTTTCCTTCAGCCCCAGACACAGGAGTGGAGCCAGGTTCTGGGTTGGCATCATCTTATTCTACCCCCGCTATTTCACAAATGGAGAAACCGAGGCTCCCAAAGGGCATATGATTTATTCAATGTTAGTTGCAGAAGGGACTGCAATGCGGACTCCCTAATCCCAGCCCACCCAAGAATGGCTCGTAGGCATAACATTCTCATAGGAATGTTCCCACCCTAGCCCCCATGAATTATGGCGCATCTGCTAGCTGTCCATTTCACGAATGGGATAGCACATGAGTTTCAGTTCAAGGGCCCGGTCCAATAAGGTAGAGGTGGCTGTCTGAAGCTCTGTGTTAAGGCCTCTGACGTACCACTCAGGATCAATAGGAAGGAGTGCCAGGATCCATCGGTAACGTCTACCACGGGCAGAGGAGGGGCCGGGGTGGTATGAGCTCAAATATTTATCGTCCCATAGGGGATTGTGAGGTCCCGTGGCTAAGAGCATTAGGCTTCAGAGTCGGCCATACCTGCCATTGCCATCTGCTAACTGCGTGACCTTGGGCATGTGCCTTACTCTCTCTAAGCATTAATTTCTTCATCTGAAAAACGGGAGTCACAGCTCTGCTCTTACCGAGCACGGTTGTTGTGACAACTAGATGGCACGGTGCACGAACACTCTTAGCACAGTGTGTGGTGCGGAGCCAGCACTTACTGAATGAGCACACTCCCTCTCTTTTTGAAGACCACACAAGAGGAGAGAAAAGATACAGTATGTGGGTAGCAAGGGGGAGAACTGGTAGAGGGTACAGCAGAGAATAGTACGGATTTCCAGAGGCAGAAGATACTTCAGGTAGACTTACAGAGAAACCTCCTGACTGTTCATCATTTACCAGGAATGAATTATCCAGCAGGGCAGGAGGAAGAGGAAACAGATGAAAGGTCAGAGAGGGAGGAGACAGGGAGGAGTGAGATTCAAGAAGGAGGGATATGCAAGGAGAATGAGCTAGACCAGCAGGGCCTTGAGGGGAGGAAGGGGTGGGGTGGGTTAGGGGAAGAGGAAGTGGAGGTGGCGAGTGAAAACCACTCCCTGGACAAGTGTGGCCTGAGAAGACAGGACAGTTGATAAGGGAGATGGGTCACATGGGTGTAAGGGCTTGAGAGTCACGGATCCATTTTCCAAGGCCAGAGGGGCTCTTGTGTACTTGGAGGTAGACGAAGCCCCAGGAGAGGAAGGGATGGAAGTCGGATGGGGGCAGCATTGATGAACAAAGCCCAAGTCAAAGGAGGCCCGGGAATGAATGGGGCCCTTGGAGTGAGTGTGGTGTGTGGCAGGCCCTGTGCATATCTGCGTATCTGCGGTAGGAAGTGGCTTCTGGAACCAGCTTTCAGAGCTGGTGTGTTGCTCAATTGCAGGGAGTGCCTTTCATACAGACTCTCAGGTCAGGGCCTGAGGGCTAGAAAGTGGGTGGTAGATACTAGAGCCAGGCAGACCTGGGTTTGCCTCTCGCCTCTAGCATAGGCCAAGGTGAACCTCGGTTACCTGTTCTGTGAAACGGCGCTAAAAATATCTAAAAATATCTCGTTTCTGGGAGTCGTTAATGATTTGATACAGGTCAAAGGGCTTTGCACGATGACTGGCACAAAGCAGATATCCAGGGACACGTGGGTGGCTCAGTCGGTTAAGTGGCTACCTCTTGATCTCAGCTTTGGTCTTGATCTCAGGATTGTGAGTTCTAGACCCGCACTGGGCTCCACACTGGGCATGGATCCTACATAAAACAAAACAAAACAAAACAAAACAAAACAAGGTAGATATCCAACAAATGTGTTTTCATTTTCTTCATTTCCCTGAAAGGCACAGTAAGGCCTAGAGTGGGGAAGAGATTGATTCAAGGTCTCACAGAAAGTAGTGGAGGTAGGATTAGAATCCACCTCTCAGATGCCCCACCCTGGTGCCCTCTGCCTTTCTCAGGGTGGGAAGAAGAACTACTTTCTCAGGGTGCTTACTCTAACCAGCTTCAGTCATTCTCCTCCTATTGTCTCATTAAACCACGTCTGCTTGAGGTTGGCCCTAGTATCCCTATTTTACAGATGAGCAAACTGAGGCTCAGAAGGGCTAAAGCAAAGGCCTGATTTGCCTGAGGTCATACAAATTGGAAATGTTAGAGCTAGACTAGGATTCAAACTCAGGCCTGTAAGATTTCAGGACCCTTGGTCTACTGGGCCAGGAGCATGGCTGGGAGGAGGGGAGCCTCGGCACTGAGGCTCACCCTGTGCTCTCTGTCTAGTGCCCTCCCGGAGCCTCCTGTTCTACGATGAGGGGGCAGGCTCGTGGGAGGATGGCCGTGGAGCCCTGCTGCCTGTGGAGCCCCCGGATGGCTGGGAGATCAAGCCGGGGGGGCCGGCAGAGCCGCGACCCCAGGACCACCTGCAGCTTGATCACCTGGACAGCACCCACGAGACCACCAAGTACCTGAGTGAGGCCTGGCCAAAGGACGTCGGTGGCAACGGCACCAGCCCCGACTTCTCTCATCCCAAGGAGTGGTTCCGTGAGCGGTGAGTGGGCGGCCCCTTCCCTTCCCTGGGGTCCCAGGCTCCACCCACACTCTGCCCTGGTCCCTGGGCCCGTGTCCCGGTCCAACGATCCAACGTGCGGAGAGGCGAGAGCGTCCCTCACTGGACAGACTCCCTTGACTTGTGTTCTCTTTCCAGGGATCTGGGCCCCAACACCACCATCAAACTCTCCTAGGCCGTGCCAAGACCCAGGACGCGGGATGTACCCCCTGGCACCCGGAAGGGGGGTGGTCTCGTTCTCTAACCCGGATCCAGCTTGTACCCCTGCCCCCTGGGCTCCCAGCCCAGGAGAAAGGGTTCTACTTGTCCCCAGCCCTTCTTTGCCCCAGTGTTTACCAGGCCCTTTCCTTCCCCCACCACATTCGGACTGTTCCCTTGAGCTGACCACTCTGTTCTCATCCCTCCCTCCCACAACCATCCGTCCTTCTCAGATAAACCACTCACTGGGCTCACCCCTTCCTTTCTCATAATGACCAACATGACCACTGCCTCCCTGTCCCCCCCCCCACAAACACACACATCAACATACCAACACACACACACCCCTCACCCCCGCCCCACTGTACAGAGACCAAGAACAGAAATTGTTTGTAAATAATGAACCTTATTTTTTATTATTGCCAGTTCCCTAAGATATTGTATTTTACAAGTCTCCACCCTCCCTTCACCCCTCCCTTGTTTTATATTTTATGAAGTTAGTGCGGGCTTTGCTGTTCCCTGGCCCTTTCCTGGCCTTCCCTGCCGCTGCCCAAGACGCTGGGCCTTTTTAACTGCCAAACCGCTTCGTCCATCAGCTCAGCACATGCTTTAAGAAGGCAAAAGTAAAAAAAAAAAAAAGATGCAGCATCAAGTC
>NW_027530521.1:1807959-1814641 GCF_008692635.1 Crocuta crocuta | reverse complement strand
GGGGGGCGTGGAGGACAAAGACAGAGGGATGGGGGAATGAGAAGGGGAAGTTTCTATTCTGACAGGAGCTGATTGGGGACATGGGGGTATATGAGGAGGCATTTCTTCCGGGCTCCCTCCTCCAGAAAGGCGCAGGATTCGAACTAGACGGTTAAAAGGTTCCGCTATAATTCCCCCACCCCAAGGCTCCTCCTCCCCCTGCTGACTGTGGAGGCAGAGACAGATCAGCCACAGTCTCGGCCTTTGGGGATGCAAACTACAAGGGTCAAGCATCTACTGTGGACCAGACGCTGTGCTAGACACACTGTGCACCTAGGACCCAGTTTGGTCCCCCTAAGACATGGCCAGCATCTCTGCTCTTCTATCCTTGGCCTTGGCAGGGTTAAAGGTACAGACTCGAGTAAGAAGAGCTGTGTTTGACTGACTCCTGGAGCTGCCACTCACTGGCTGTGTGTGGGAGGCAGAATTCTAACATGGCCTCCAAGCGTCCTGACCCCCACACTACCCCCCACCCTGGTACACACCTTTTAATCCCTTCCCCTAGGGTATGGAGGGGACCTGTAAATACAAAGGGATGTCATTCCCATATCAAGTGACCTTTTATGGCAACAGTAAAGAGATTTTGCAGATGTAATTAAGGTCCCAAATCAATTGACTTTGAGTTAATCAAAGGGGAGATGATCCTTGGTGGGCCTGACTTAATCAGGTGAATGCGACTTCAAAAGGGACAGGGCAGAGTGCCTGGGTGACTCAGATGGTTAAGGTTAGGCATCAAACTTTTGATTTCAACCCAGGTCATGATCTCATGGTTCATGGGTTCAAGCCCTGCATCGGGCTCTGTCCTGACAGCATGGAGTTCTCTCTGTCTCTGTCTCTCTCTCAAAAATAAATAAAGGAGCACCTGGGTGGCTCAGTCGGTTAAGCATCTGATCTTGGTTTTAGCTAGGGTTGTGATCATGGTACGTGAGTTCAAGCCCCACATAGGGTTCTGCGCTGACAGTGTGGGGCCCACTTGGGACTCTCTCTCTCCCTTTCTGTCTCTGTCCCTCAAAAGTAATATATAACATTAACAAAATAATAAATAAATAAATAAATAAATAAACCTAAAAAGCAACAAAGGACCTGGGTTTTTCCTGAAAAGAAATAGTACGGGGCTGGCCTTAAAGCACACAGCCATGTTGTGAAGTACATGGAAGGGGTGGCCTCCAGGAGCTGAGGGCCTCAGAGCTATAGTGGCAAAGCATTGAATTCTGCCAACCACTTCAACAAGCCTGGAACCGACCTCAGCTCCAGATGAGACCCCAGTGCAGCCAACACCCGGACTGCAGCCTGCTGAGAGCCAGAGCGCAGGATGCCACTAGGCTGTGCTGACTATGAGTCATGGAAACTAAGATCATACATATGTTGTTTTAAGCTGCCATGTTTGTGGTAACTTGTTACACAGCATTGGAAAGTAAGATACCATGTAACTGGAATCTCTCTGAGCTTCCATTTCTCCCTTTGAATTTTTTAAACATTTATTTATTTTTGAGAGAGAGTGCAAGGGGGGAAGGGGCAGAGAGAGAGGGAGACACAGAATCTGAAGCAGGCTCCAGGCTCTGAGCTGTCAGCACAGAGCCCGACGTGGGGCTCAAACCCACAAACTATGAGATCATGACCTGAGCCGGTCAGATGTTTAACCAACTGAGCCACCCAGGCACCCCACATCTCTCCATTTGTAAAAGGAGGATATAACATCTAAGGCATGAGGTGTTGTGGGGATTTAGTGAGGTAAATTATATAAGGTGCTTAGAACAGGCCCTGGCACATGGTGACTCCAAGAAAGGTTAGCTGTGCACTTAGAGCCACTATCAATCAGCAGTGCCAAGGGCCAAGCTGGGGGTGCTATCATAGCACCTCACCTGGACTTGAGCAGGAAGGGCTTCCTGGAAGAGGCAGCATGGACTGTTGGAAGTGGGCAAGAGAGAGGAAAGGGACTTTCCCAATAAAGGAGGCAGGCTGCAAAGGCCCCCAAGATGGGAGAGAGCAAAAAAACTTCAAGAAAATTCAAGGGGTGCCTGGGTGGCTCAGTCAGCTAAGTGTCTGAGTCTTGATATAATGTCTCAAGTCATGATCTCGTGGTTCATTGGATAGAGACATGCATCCAGCTCTGCACTGGCCTGCTTGGGATTCTCTCTCTCTCTCTCTCAAAACAAACAAACAAACAAACATTTTTGAAAAGTCATATAGCTTAGGACAGCTGGATGGTAGAGAGCAAGGATGCAGAGAGTGGAGGCCTGACTCGTGACCAGGGGCCAGACCCCAAGGGGCCTTGAATGCCTTGCTAAGAGACATTTGCACTTTATCATGCAGGCATGATACTTTCATAGTCAGAAGCAGGGCATGGTGGTGGAATGATGCCTACACCAGGTGCCCCCCGGGGGAAAGCTGGACAAGACCACACAGAATTACGAAACCGCAGAACTGGCCAGCAGTCCCCATCCTCTATTCCTCTTCCTCTGCAGCTGCTTTTTGACCAGTCAATGGGGACTTCACTGCCTGTTGTTGGGCATCAGTTTTAACTGCTAGAGTGTGCAGGCCTCCACAGCAAGGCCATGAAAGGCTGGGCTCTCGGCCCTAAGCTGCTATTATTATTATTATTATCATCATCATCATTATTTTAAGTTTATTTATGTATTTAGAGAGAGCGAGCATGAGGAGGGGGGTGGAAGAGAAAGGTGGAGAGACAGAGAATCCCAAGTAGGCTCCATGTTGTCAGCGTGGAACCCAATGCAGGGCTCAAACTCTCAAACTATGAGATCATGGCCTGAGACGAAACCAAGAGTTGGATGCTTAACCAACTGAGCTACCCAGGCATCCCTCTTATTTTTTTTTTAATGTTTTATTTATTTCTGAGAGAGAGAGAGAGAGCATGAGCAGGGGAGGGTCAGAGAGAGAGAGAGAGAGAGACACAGAATCTGAAACAGGCTCCAGGCTCTGAGCTAGCTGTCAGCACAGAGCCTGACGTGGGGCTCAAACCCACGAACCGCGAGATCATGACCTGAGCCACCTAGGCGATAAGTTTCCGCAGCCCTCTTTGCTGAGGTTCATCCATTCCCTCTATCAGTCCCCAAGAAACTTTGGGAACTGATAGTCCTCAAAAGCACCAGGCTCGTGGTAGAGGCTGGGAAGTAAAGCAGCCTCATGGCCAGTGTGATGATGGGGTGAACAGAAGAGAATCATGTGTTGCAGATTGGGTGGGTTAAGGAGGGCAACTCAGAGGGGGTGGCCCTTGAATTGAGTCTTAAAGGATGAGTAGGAGTTGGTAAGGTAGAGAGGGGTAAGGGTGTTGGGGTGGGGAGAATGGCCGAGTGCAATGGCATGGGGCCATGAAAAACAGGGCCAGGACTGAAGTGAGGCAAGGGGCCCATCAGGGTGCAAAATGCATAGAGGTGCTTGTACAAACAAGCCTGAGAACGAGCCCCTCCTTAAATTGTGCCCCCAGGCCTCACCCAACTCGCCTCTCCTTACTTAGTCCTGGCCCTGATGAAAAGGATGGCCCTTTCAAGGATCTAAACAAAGAACATTTTGTCCTGAAGGTGATGGAGAGCTACCGCATATTTTTAAACCAGAGAGTGAGAGAATCAGATCTGCCAGTCCCAGGGCTCTGTAGGGGGTATAGCAAGGAGGAGACACAGTCCAGAGATAATTAGAAAGAATTATCAACAGCTTTGACATCATATTGGCTGTGGGGTGTGAGAACAAAAGCAGAGCCTGGGATGACATTGAGATGTGTGACGTGGAGGCCATGGTGGATGATGAGATCATTGGCCAAGACCAAGAATCCAGGAGGTGGAGCAGGTGTGGAGAGAGAAAGAATTCATCTAACACATCTTAAATTTTTTTTAATGTTTTATTTATTTCTAGAAGAGAGAGAGAGAGCGTGAGCAGGGGAGGGTCAGAGAGAGAGGGAGACACAGAATCTGAAGCAGGCTCCAAGCCCTGAGCTGGCAGTCAGCACAGAGCCCGACGCGGGGCTCGAACCCACGAACCGCGAGATCATGACCTAAGCAAAAGTCGGACGCTTAACCGACTAAGCCACCCAGGCGCCCCTAACACATCTTGAATTTGAGTTGCCTATGGAACCTTCCCATTAACATGGAAGTCTAGGGCTTGGGAGAAAGGGGCGCCAGGTGGAGATTAGGAGATTGTTAGTACCCAGGAGGTACGTTAAAGTCTTGCATCTACATAAAGGGAAGAGAGATGAGGGCAGAACTCCAGGAGGAGGGACAATAAGAGACAGTGGAGGGAGAGGAGTGAACCAGGAGGCTGAGATGAAATGATTGGCGAGGGAGGGAAGAGGGGGCGAGGAGGGCGTCCCAGAAGCTGACAGAGGAGAGCCTTCCAGGAGTGGAGCCCAGGGGTGTCAGATGGCATCTGAGAGGCTGGGAAAGATGAGAAGACAAAGTGTCTGTTCGTTTTGACAAGAGGAGGTCACCAGTGACCATGATCAGAGCTGTGTTGGGGAGAGCTGGGGCGGAAGCAAGCGCACACGAGTGGGGGAGGGGCAGAGAGAGAGAATCCCAAGCAGGCTCCATGCTCAGCGCCTCAGCGCAGAGCCCAACGCAGGGCTCCATCCCACGACCCTGGGATGATGACCTAGCCAAAATCAAGAGTCAGATGCCCAAGAAACTGAGCCACCAGGTGCCCCCTTTTTAACTGTTTGTTAAAAGTCCAGTTAGTTAACATACAGCATAATTTTAGTTTCAAGTGTACAGTATAATAAGTCTTTTAGATGGGAGAGAGCTGACTGTGGTTATTTCTAGAAGACAAAAAGCCAACAGAGAGGGAAGAGGATAGATGAGAGGGATGAGGAGTAGGATGGAGAGGTCCGCTCTGGACCAGAGAAGCCTGGACAAAGGGAGGGCATTCTGAGGATGCAGAATGTGTGGAGACAGGAAACTGAGGCAACTCCCCGCACCCATGGCTTTGAAGCTAGGGCGCAATGGAGAGGTTGGCATGGGGAGTTGAATTGGGGGGAAAGGGGAAAGTTTGAAATAGCAGCTCAGAGGAATGGGAAAACAGGCTGACTTTTGGGGGGGACCCTTCATCATTTATTCATTCATTCATTTAACAAATATGTACAGGGTATCCCTTATGTGCAAGGCACCATGCTAACATTGGAGCACACACGAGTCCCGGCTCCTGATACCAAAGGGCTTGAGATCTAGCATTTTCCTATCGTTGACTGCGACCGTCTGCCAGGCATTGAACTGAGCATTTTATGAGTCCCAATTAGGAATAAAAATAATCCTAAAGTTTGGGTATGTTCACAGATTAAGAAAGTGGGGTTCAGAGAGGTAAAATGACTTGACCAAGGTCATGCAGCTAGTAAGCGGCCAAGTTTGGCATGAACACATGCCTGTTTGGTTTCATGCTGCCCCTCCAGCCCTCTATCTGTCACTCCAGTGCCCCTTCCTCTCTCCTCTAGATGCCCTCCCACCTAGCCCAGCTTTTTATCCTTGCAGTGGGTCCAAGGACATTGTGACTTCCTGGAGCAACTAACCCAGAGAGCCCAGGGTTTGGCGAAGTGGTCTAAGTGAGGTAATCTGTGATCACCCTATGTCTGTCCATCCCATCCGAGGCAGTCTTTCCTGCCTATGTAAGGATGCAGGGTTAATCCCTTGCATAAGCCACCTGTTGACCAACCACCTCTTCAGGGTCGTGTGTCTCTGCCCCTAAGGGGGAGGGGGGGCACATCCCCCATGTGTCCCTGGTGA
Organism: Crocuta crocuta; assembly: GCF_008692635.1. Classification (NCBI taxonomy): domain Eukaryota; kingdom Metazoa; phylum Chordata; class Mammalia; order Carnivora; family Hyaenidae; genus Crocuta; species Crocuta crocuta. The sequence goes on along the minus strand of NW_027530521.1, from coordinate 1,808,882 downwards.
TGGAGCTGTAACCTTCACACTGCTGTCAGCCAGCTTTGCCTTCCACCCACATCTGATGGCTTTCACGGTGCCAGTCATCCTGTGCAGACTGCCACAACAAACCCTTTGTTACACCTGGAAACGAAACCACTAGAAGCAGGGAGAAAAGCTGCAGGCAATGGGTGGTGCTGGAGTAGGCCAGGGCAAGGTTCGCATTTGGAGGGCTGGACGTCCCCAGGAACTATCTAGCCAAATTGGGGTGTAGGTAACTAGTGCTCCGTGGGTCCCTGAAGGAGACAGGCTGGGAGCTCCCTTCCAAAGGAGGCTTAGTTTCTCTGTCATCAGAGTGGCAGTTAAGAGCAGAGGTGCTGATGTCTGTCCTGCACTGGTGTGTCCTTAACAAGTTACCTAACCTCTCAAAGCTTCAATGTCCTTATCCATCAAATAGTACCACCCTCATAAAGTCGCTGTGAGGGGTAAGCACAAGGTCAGCTATGCAGTAAACATTCTAAAAGGCATTAGCTATTATTTTCTGAGCGCAGAGGCAGTGGGCTGGAGATGATCAGAACAGCTAGCGGCAGCTGGGAGAGGCTGCAAAAGGTGGCCAGACTGGCCACGGGAGAGGGCCTTCGTTTCTTCCCTTGGATTCTTGGGAAGTGAGCAGAGTCAGAGCTAAATGATAACACAGTCAGCAGCTGGTCCTAAGTAGGAGAGGTGTGAGGACAGAGGAGAGATGCTTCGGTTTAAAAAGGATTGAGTGGGGAGAGCTCTGCAGGAAAGAGCTGAACAAAAAAACCAACCTGGAAACCCAGCAGCTAGGCAGCTGGTGAAGGAATGTCAAATCCAGAGAGAACTACCATAATTCATGGTATAGGAGGTTACCCTGGACCAGGCTGCTTGCTTGCAAAATTAACAATCCCAAGGGCAAACTGGGGGACTTGAGG
>NW_027530521.1:1805468-1807912 GCF_008692635.1 Crocuta crocuta | reverse complement strand
TGCCTCCCAATTACCCTGGCCCACCCCCTTCCAACAACTGGGCTTCCTTAGAACTTGGATTTAGGGAGGAAGCTCCCCTGTGGCCAAGAAGTTTGATACAGGGACGCCTGGGTGGCTCAGACGGCCAAGGGTCCGACTCTTGACTTCTCTCAGCTCAGATCATCATGAGCTTACAGGCTGGTGAGATGGAGCCCCATGTCCTGGGGCTCTGCCCTAACAGGGCAGTGTCTGCTTGGGATTCTCTCTCTCTCCTTCTCTCTGCCCACTCCCTGCTTGCTCTCTCTCTGTCTCTCAAAATAAATAAATAACCTTTGGAGGGGGAAGGAAGTTTAATGCAATTCCATTTATTCCAACATGGAATGAATCTAACATGGGAGTGCCGGACCAGGAGAGGGGTGGGAGGTGGTGGTGAGGCAGCCCTTTGCTCCTGCCCTTTGGGAGTAGGAGATGATAAAAACGGGCAAATATGGGGCTGTTACTGTGTGGCAGGTACCATGGAGGAGCGGGAAAGGGCATGAGATCTGGGGCTAAAAAACATGGATTTAAATCCCGGCTCCACGATTCACCTCTTGAGCCGTCTCGAGCAAATAAATCACTTGAATGACATCTCACTGTCCTCATCTGTAACATGGAGGAAGTGATAATATCTACCACCCAGGATTGTGGTGAGAATCAAATGAAATGTTAGTTATTGTTAGAGTGTGAAGGGGAGTGCCCTGAGAGAGGCCCAGGAAATAGTTACAGAGCTGACGGAGGCTTCTGTAGCAGAGTGTCAGGGAGGGGTTCTTGGGGGGCGCGACACTTGAGAATGGCCTCGACTAACACACAGGATTTTAGAGACAAGGGCATACTCCAGGCAATGGGAACAACTTGGCCAAAGGCACAGAGGAGGACAGCCACTGTAGGCCTGGTGAGAGTTGGCGGAACACTGAGCAGCTGCCCTCCTTTGTAGCCCACTCCCCACCTCTGAGAGTCTGGTCCCTCCCATCTCCCTGGGCTCACATTCAGTGGCAAAAGGTAAGGCACAGACTTGCTGACAACAGGTGCAGAGAGCAAAGGGGCCTGGGAGGAAGGAGAGTGTCTTTGAATTAGAACCACCCCGGAGGACTTCCTGGAAGAGTGGGCGTTTGAGTGGAGCCCCAGAAGGTGAAGTACAAGAGGAGATTTCAGGGGTTCATGGGTGGCTCAGTTGGTTGAGTGTCCGACTTCAGCTCAGGTCATGATCTCGTAGTTCATGAGCTTGAGTCCCACATCAGGCTCACTGCTGTCAGCCTATCAGTGCAGAGCCCACTTCAAATCCTCTGTCTCCCTCTCTCACTGCCCCTACTCCACTTATGCTCTCTCTTTCTCAAAAAATAAATAAAGCATTAAAAAAACAAAGCAAAACAAGAGATTTCAGATGAACAATGCTGTACAGGCCTGATGCCAATTCCCAGAATAAGGAGCACAGATGAGTGGAAGGAAATAGATAGAATCGGAGCATAGGATGTGGGAAGATCAAGGCAGACCTTGAATGCCAGGCTAAAGTACAGGCAAAGGGAGACCTTCAATACTGCAGAGAGAGAGTAAATGCTATGGTCAAAGGCCAGCTTCAGAAAGATGAGTCTGGGGCAGTGAATAGGAGGCATTAGATCTGAGGAGTTAACCAGGGTCCCACCATCACTCAGATGTAAGATTCAGATGGTAAACACCCCAGGGACGAGAGGAGGGGGTGTAAGGGGGAACTACAGGATTTGGAAGGAGAAGAGGGGGGGTCCAAGATGGACTCCAAGGAGACTTCTAGTCCTTCCTTTCTGAATTGGTTTCCCCTTCCCCCCATCAGCTTCTCCCGATTCAATCTTCTGGAAGACCCTGGCCCGGGTGCCTCAGGGGGTATAAAGTCCCGGAAGGCAGTGGGCCTTGAGGCCACCGGGTCCCAGGGTCAGGAAGCCCTCCATCCCACCCCCACCCTCCTCTAGGTCTCTCTCCCTGCACTGCCCAGAAGAGCTCTAGGCCTATGGACAGTGTTACCCACAATCAGGCCCACCCCCAAATATAACGCATCCCAGAGCATGTTCCCTTTCCTGCGCCCTTCCCCAAATCAACTTGAGTCTCTAAATTCCCGTGGCGCCGACAGGGTTAAAGCCAGCTCATGTCACCGCCCCCGACCCCCCACACACACCCCACCTGCCCGCAGCTTCAGCGAATGCCGGANCCCCCCGCCCTTCCCCAGGCGCGGCGCCCGGCAAATCGCCGCTCGCGTCGTCTGAGCCCCGGTGTCGGGAGGGACGTGCGAGCCCCCCCCAGTGCCCCCCCTCACCTCCCTGCCCGCATCGCGTCCCCGGGCCCCGGAGGAAGGGAGACCGAACTTTAGCGGGGAAGCCCGAAAGGCCGCAGGAGCCGCGGGATGGCCGAGGGGCCGGGCGGCGGAGGGCCCCGCGGGGACGGGGCCGGGGGCGGCCGGG
>NW_027530521.1:1766189-1805418 GCF_008692635.1 Crocuta crocuta | reverse complement strand
CGGCCCGGCCGGCGAGGGGAGGAGGCCGAGGTCTCGCAGCCGTGGCCCGAGGGACCCCGGGGCATGGCCGCTGGGCCCCCGCTGGAGGAGCGGTTCCGCCAGATGCACCTACGCAAGCAGGTGTCCTACAGGTAAGGTGAAGGGGAGCAGAGGGGAGCGCAACGCTCGGGACCACCCCCCTTTTCAGTCAACGTGTATGGAGGACCCGCTGCCAGCCTGGCGCTGCTCTAGGCCCTGGGGATTCAGAAATGACTACCGAGGGGGTCTGTGCCCTCCGTGTGCAGGGGGAAGGGGGCGCTTCTGGGAGCCCCTCTCTAGATGAACCGCCCTACTCATTCAACATGGAATTAATTACTGATGCCAAATGTGTACCAGACACTGTACTGGGCGCTGAGGAGAGAAATAACCAAGACGTGATCCTCACAGACCTCTATCTGCTGAGGATATCCAGCAGATGACCCCTGGCCCTTCTTCTGGGGGAAAGAGGAGCCCTCTACTCAGTCAGTAGGTCTTACCTGAACTTCCTGTGGGCTGACTGTGTGCTAGGCACTGGCTTGTGACTAAGGCGTTCCCTGCCACCATGGCTGAGACGCTCCTGCCTAGAGAGGAAGAAGGAATCCACTCCTGGAGCCCTTTGCCCCAACAAACCCTTAATGTCATCCCCAGTGGCAGATTGAAACTCGCACTTTCCACGAATCTTCTAAAATGTCTTCTGCCTGTGAAAGATTCCCAGCCTTCCCGGGGGTGGGGGTGGGGGTTCCTGGAGGAATCAGCCGTAGTGGACCCCAGGGACCAGGTTTATGACTTGGGGTGGGGTGAGAGAGGGCTGCCCATCAAACAAGAGTGGGTAAGTTACCCAGAGGAGGGGTGTGAGGAGTGAGTGGAGGCAAGGCCAGGGCAGCCCTTCCCTTCCCCCTCCTCTCCCAGACCACAGCCTCAACTTAGACTTGCTGCCCCTCTATGCCCCCTAGACCAGAGTGGCCTCCTTTGGAGAGTCCAGCGGGGACACTGAGGCATCTGCAGGCCTTGAAGCCATCAGCCTGGTTAGAGAGGACAAGTTTCCTGTCTGTTTAACACCCAGGGACTTGAGAAGCTGCCCAGCTTCTCCCTGAGGCTTTTGGGAAGGTGTTTCCTAAAACTGGCCCAGCCCTGGGAGCTTGAAGGGCTTGAATAGGTTATGAGACCATTAGTCCATCACTTGAGGGAGGATGGGAGAGAAGGGGAGGAAACTTCACCAGAATGAAGGGAGATGCTTCAGAATAAATAGGAAGTAAGTTGGGTTCACATGGGCTCTACCTTCACTTTCTGGGGTATGAAAGGAAGCAGGGCTCCACTTCCAGTTCTTCCAGAACACCAGGCTGAGAGAAGGGCATCGTCTCTCCCCTGCCTTCTGGTTGCAGATAGAAGAGACCCTGAAAGTCCCCTGGGGGAGGAGAGAGTACCAGGGACTGATCGGGAATGGAGCATAAAATACAGAATCCTGGAAGAAATATTAGTCTGGGATCCAGACGCCTAGCGTATATCTCACTTCTGCCAGTGACTTGCTGTATGTCCATGAGCTAGACAATCCCTCTGTCTCTGAACTCAGTTCTTCATCTGTAACATAAGGGGATGACCCCAAGATTTTCCTTGGCTCTGGGGCAGGGACGAACAGCACCTGAAGCTGGAAAGGAGGCCAAAATGGGGTTGAGGCTTAGAGAATTGGAAGCAGAGAATAATGAAAGGACTGAGATGGAAGATATGTGTGCGTGCCCCCCCCCACCTCCCCACAGAAGCAGTTGGCAAAGTCTGGGTTCCCCCAGGGTGGTTCCTGAATGGAGACCCCTCCACAGCCCAAACTTGGGGCCTCTAGTCATGAAGGACGCAGGGCCACCAACTATGGTTCCCCTCTGGCTGTAAAGGGATCAGGAAACCTCCAGGCCACCTATGTGAGGGCTACAGGAGACAGCCCAGGTGGCCGCCAGTTGCCACTGCTGGGCAGATCACGCAAGGCACCTCCTTACATCCTGAAGTAAGGCCAGGAGCCCAGTCTTAGGACCAGAGCAGCACAAGGCATCAAGACAAGAAGAGCCCCCTGGGGAGAGGGCAGACGAAGGTCTGGAAAAGCGCATGTCCTCTATACCCCTCTGGCTTTTCCCAGGCTGGAGGCTGCCCTGCAACGGTCCCCTGAGCCCAACCCTGAGTGGTTAGGGCTTTCTCAAATATATGGGAGATACTTTTCCTCAAGCCCCCAACTCAAGGGGACCCCAGTGGAACGAGCTGTGTTTCTGGCTAACCCTACTGTGTGGCTGCAGTTCTGCGTGGCCTGATGACTTCCCTGTACAGGTTGTTGGGGGCTGGCCAGAGCTCAGGCCCACAGTGGCCTTTTCCACATCCTCCGCCTGCTGGAGTTCCATGCGGCTCTGGCTCGCAGATAAGCCTCCCACCCTGCTGTGAGGAGTTGCTAAGAAAAGCAGTTGAAAGCCCTTCACAGAGAGAAAAGGCTTTTAGACAGAAATGCGGGGGCAAAAGAAATCGGCGGGGCGAGGGGTGGAAGAGGAAGAAGGATTGGGGCCGGGCTGTCTCTGACGTAAGTGAGGCCTGGGCTTTCAGCAGGACGCTAGAAGCTTTTAGGGATGTGATGGCTTCTGGGAAAAAGGTTCCCGCAGCCCCGGCAGCTGCTTTAAGTGATGGAGAGATGGCAGGTCTGTGCCAGTAGTAACTCTTAATGGGCAAGGGAAGTGAGGGAATGGCTTCCATCTACATCTGGGCTTGAGGAAAAGCATCTCCAATATACTTTAAAAAGCCCTAAACACTCAGGGTTGGGCTCAAGAGACCACTGGAAGGCAGACTCCAGCCTGGGAAAAGCCAGAGGGGGTGGTACAAGCGACTTGGCTTTGGTCTGAAAGGGTCAGAAGATGCAGAGATTGGACCTCTGGAGCTAAGCCCAATGGTTCCCAAACCAGACCACCTGAGGATCTTTTAAATCATCTCTAAAGCCCCATCCCTGCAGACCCTGCTACAGGTAGTCTGGGGTTGGGCCTGAACATCCCAACTTTAAAAGCCCCTCTCAGGTGATTTTGGTGGTGAAGCAGGGTTAGAAACCTGTGAAGAAGCTGAAGAAGAGAGGTAACATGTGAGCCGAATCATGGGGGTGTGGCTGGCAGGTGGCTCCCCTGTGCCAGGCGCTCTTGTGGCCCCAACAGGACCTTGAAGGAAGACCAGTACCTCTGTCTACAGTTCTGGCCCAGGGCCAGGTACTGTATGAGATGGAGGTGTGGGGCCCGGTCCTCTCCCTCGCCAAAAGTATGATTTGGTACAAGGCCACACAGTAAATATCTCAGGCTTTGCAAGCCACACAGTCTCTGTCACTCTGCCCTGCCACTGTTGCACAAAAGTGGCCACAGACGACATGAAAATGAACGAGTGTGGCTGCATTCCAGCGAGACTTTATTTATAGACACTGAACTTTAAATTTCATATCATTTCCACTGTCACAAATATTATCCTTTTGCTTTTTTCCAACCATTTAAAATTGTGAAAACCATTCTTAGCTCACAGCCATCCAAAACCAGGCAGCAGGCCGGATATGGCCCATTGGCCATGGGTTGCCGATCCCTGATCCAATAGCTAGATGGGAAGGGACGGTGGGCACTGAGAATCGACCCGGACACTGGGCAAAGCGGCACATGCATTGCACTGACAGAGGCACTGCGGTGCACACGTGTGCAGTCTTTGGGGTCAGCGAGACCTGGATTCCAATTCCAGGCGGGCCCTTCCTAGTCGGGCAAGTCACTTTTACCTCTGACCCTGTTTCCTCATATGGAAAACAGGAACAATAAAACCCACACAGGAGAATGGCTGGGAAGATTAAAGAAGATAAGGGATGTACAAGTTAGAAGACCTCTGGGCCTCTATAGCTGGACCTCCGGAGGAGGGAGGTGTCCAGGAAGGCCCCAGAAGGAGGGTGGCCCTGAGTGATGGATGGGTAACAAGATATAGGAGTGGCAGAGTGTAAACGGACACTAAGCAAGAGCTGAGCACGAGTGCCTGTCCCAGACGACAGCCCCCCCCCCACACCCCTTCCATCTCCAAAGAAGGGTTCTGGAGAAGCAACCGGGGGGTGCCAACTGGCAGGGAAGGGTGCCCCTCCTGTGGGCATGGGCTGCGGGTACACAGCTCCTCGAGGGAGGGGCACCTGATCCAACTCTCCCTGCTGCTATTTACCAGCAGCTAAAAATAACCCAAGAGTGACAGGGGAGATGGGGCCGATTTGTAATTTAAATAGCAACAGGATAAAGCAAGGAGCTGCAAGAGATCACATTCTGTCCTGAATTAAAAATGCAAAAACCGGGGGCAGAGAGCTGAGCCGGAGCTGGAGGAGGGGTCCGCTGACGGAGGAAACTGGAGGCAGAGAGTCTATCCATTTTCCTTCCTTTGGGAAGGGCAGGGACCAGGCCCAGCCTGGAGATCCTTCCTCCCCTCAGTACCCAGAGGTGGGGCCAGGAACAGTGAAGGGATTAGGATGCCAGAGAGAGGGGCTTCTCCAGCCCTGTTTTGGCACATCGTGTTTGAGACATACCCCCCAGCAATGCATGCCCCCCACTCCTGCACCAGGGTAGCACACGCCATTTGGGCATTTTGGACGGAAGCTAGGAGGACCAGTTCGAGCACAGCCATTTGAGCAGGTGCTTCCCTGGTGCGCTGCTGAACATGTAGCCCAAGGGCCAGGCATCAGGACGCCTGGGTTGGAGTCTCATTTTTGCTTCCACTGGCACAGTTTCAGGACAGAGCATTCAGAGAGGCCCCCGCAAGGTCCAGGTCCCGAGGACAAGGGTTAGCAAAGACTTCTCTTCAAGGATATACGAAGTGGGTAGGGAAGGCATGAGGAATAGATTTGGCTTCTGATGAGCTCTACTGTGCTTGACCAGTGTTCTTGGCCTAGAGGTATTTGCAGAAGGAAGACTAAGCAGGATTCATGGAGTAGGTGGGGGCTTGAGGGCTACTGGACAGTTCACTCCAAAGCCCTTTTTACTCTGTCAGGCTGGGTTTACATCTTCAGGACTTTTTTCTTTTGGCTCTCCGCGCACCTATCTCTAGGAGGGGTGATGGGGCTGGAGGCATGAAGGCTGAAGGGTGCTTCTGCAACCAGGGCTTACAACCCCGTAGATGGGGGTAGGAGGCTTGAAGGGCAGAATATCTGCTGATCCTGCCGTGGGGACTTGGCTACAGTAAGGATGGGAGGGAGCTCCTTAGGTCAGATCCAGCCGACCCAGAATAATGGAGGAACTGCCCAGGCTCCTCTCACCCCCAGCCTGGGCACCTGGGGGTGCCAAAGGACCATTAGACATCGTGGTTTCAGGGACCGCCCCCCCTTGACTGCAGAGCAGCCAGTACTATCTATACCTACAGCTCTCTTGCCCCAGGGGGATAGGATTCCAGCCTCTCCTCCCAATTTCTTCCCGCACACCACTTTAATGAGGCTGCCCAGAGGGGTCTAATCAAAGTTCCATCTGTCACTAGCCAGCGGGAACCTGCAGCCCCACTCAGGTACATCAGTCTCTTTCGTGGGGGCAGAGGCCAGCGATCAGCAGGCATCTTGGGCTCTGGGTTGCTCCTTCAACAGGTGCCTGGACAATAGGCTTAGCTGCTGAGGAGGGACTTTGATTCAAAAACTTCCCCATGCCTCACCCCAGTCACTAGTGCAAACAGGAAGCCAGTCTCCCTCCCTCTGCTCAGTCTGTTGGGCACCTTTATTCAGCTCACCTCCACTTCCACGGGAAATTACTGAGCACACATACCATGCACCCAGCGCCTACCTAGAAGCAGCACAGGGTTCAAGAATTTTGCAAGGAGACAAGACTAATGTGCATACAAGGTCACATGATATAGGAATATTCTTGGGAACAGAAGTGAGTGTCAGAGATAAATCAGTGAGGTGGGAATGCTGGCTCTGGGGCAGCATTCGAGACTTGGGTGTTTATAAAATATTTGTCATATGAATGAATAAGTAAAAACCTGGAGGTTGGGAAGGAGATTCAAATGAATCAGAGTAGACAAGATTTTAGAAATCATCTGGTCCAACCCAGAGATGTTAAGTAACTCACCCAGAGCCACACAGCAAGGGCTGAAGCTTGAACGAGTGGATTCTGTGTCTGGGACTCTTTTTCCCTTCTCACTTTTGCTTCTTGGGCTTGGGTTTTTGAAGGATGGAGATTTTGATTGGTCAAGCGTTACAGGCAGACAGGGCAAGGAGAGCACCATAGGCAGAATGGATTGGCAAGGGTGAGGGTGGCCTGTTAAAAGAAGTGTGAAAAAAAGAGGGAAGCAATGTTTATTGAGCACCTACTGTGAGGCAGGCACCAGCGTGGTGTGAGCTGAGAGAAAATCTCCACAGGGAAAGCCTGGACAAAGAGGCAAAAAAGAAAGGAGCCAGAGCAAAAGGAGCCTCGAAGGTCAGGCCAAGGAGGCTGGCTTGGCTGGTTTTGAGAGCAGAGGCTGTCCAGATCGTGGGTTCAGCATTTCGTGCCCTGGTACATTTCTTTTCCCCAGCTCCCAGTTGCTCATCCAGGCCACTGAAAGTAGAACACCTCACCCTCTGGGGCCTTGACAAAGCCCAGAATAATTTTCTTACCCAGATTCCTCTTCCTGTGTGTATCTGGGTGGATTCTGAGGGGTCCCCAGCTCCCCAGTGCTGGCACGTGCTGTCCTCGGAACTGCCAAGGGCATCCTCCCCAGCACTGTGCACCTGTCCCGTCTAGCCTCGCCCTCTGCAGCCCACCTGGAATGTATTGGCGGCTTGGGAGGAGCACAGTCCAAGGGGATCCTCATCTCGCAGTCAGGATTGCTCTGCCTCTCAGAGCCTCCAGCCTGTCCTGCTTCCCCTCAAGAGTCACATTTCCTGCTCTCTGCTGTTCCAGGTCTGCCAGAAGCCTCAGACTAAAAACAAGCCCAGCCCCATTTCCTCTGTTTAACTGCTCGAGCTACTTACAGAATCCCTGGGAGAGGAGGACACGACATGGTCCTGAACAGGCCTTGACCTGGCCGGCAGAGTCCCTGGTGCACCCGCAGCATACAGGACCTGCCTGGAGGGATTCAGAGATGATGGGTTCGAGGGAGAGCTGCTGGGAAACGGGGCGCCAAGCCTCAGAGTAATCACCCGGCTATGTCTCAACCCCAGAGAGGCAATGGGATGTCTTATTGAAGGATACAGACTCTGGGGTGGGATTCTTAATTCTACCACTTAACCAGCTGGGTGACCTTGGACAGATGAGCTTGGTAGCTCTGTGCCTCGGTTTCCCCATCTGTAAAAGGAGGAATTTAACAGCATGAGGTCATTACAAGGGTTCAGAGGTTTCTGGCACAGAAAGGTCCAAGAAATATTAGCTACTGTTTTATCATTACTGGGTATTAATTATTCATGATACGGCATGATTTATTAAATAAATATTTATTGAGAAATATGCTCCAGTCATGAGGGACACAAAGGTCACTACAGCACCAGATGGAAGTTTCCAAGGGCTGGGATGGCATTGTGTGCATTCCTGCGTCTGTAAGTTCTGTAGCGTAAATGTTGGTTGAAGTGAACGGAACTGACATCCTTTGTGTCCTCGAGAAATGTACAGACTTTCTGGAGTAGCAAACACATAGAAAGCTCAAGAACAGTGTGATTAAAGAGTGTGATAGGACAGTGTGATTCAATAGTGCTTGAGGAAGGGACGATTTCCACCCCAGAACCAAGTTTAACAATAGAAAAGTAAGTGTATGCCTTACTATTTATTTACTAAATCTTCATGGTGGCCTCAAAGTCCAGCTAGTTGCACTCCTTCAGACACATCAGGTACATTCCTTGCTCTGGGCCTTTGCTGTTTCTCTTCCTTCTACCTAGAATGCTGCTTTCCCAGATACGTTGTCTGCTCTTTCGATTCATTTAGATCTGTTCTCAGATGTCACCTCCTCAAAGAGGCCTTCCCCCCTTTCCTACCTAAGTAGGAGATCAAACTCTTTCCTCATCAAATTCTTTCCCCTTCACTTTGACTTCTTTTTTCTCTATACAGCACACCCAACATTACTCCATGTATTATTAGTTTCCTACATGTCTTCCATCTAAGCTCTGTGAGGTTAGAGCCCTGTTTTCTTGCTCACTGCTATATAGTCCAATATAGTGCGTGATGCATAGAAGATCCTCAGTAAATGTTTATTGAATGAATTAATCTGCGAACCCTTTCCCCTCTTATTTAATCCTCACCAAACTCCATGAGCCCAGTTATTACTATGGCCCCCCTCTTCCATTTTACAGATGAGAACACTGAGGCCCAGAAAAGCTCCCTGATAGATGTTCATCAGTTTTTCTGTTTATATCATATCTACCTTATTCCAGAAAGGATTTCAGGTGACTCAGAGCAGTAGCCCTCTCTGACCTGATCCAGTAAATGACAGAAACAGGACATGAGCCCACATCTCTGGCTCCGCTCTGGTTACTTTTTTCACTCCCCCGCTGTCCCGTGTGCCCATCCCTGGTTGATGCTCACAGAGGTGTTAAGGAGAGAGAGGTGTGTAGGCACCACCCGCCATGTACCCTCATAGCTGTGATTCAGAGACCTTATAGCAGGACTGGATGGTGAAGATCGGAGAGGCTGAACGGAGAGGAAGGCCAGACTGAGCTGAGGTTCGGGTTCCAGCCCAGGCAAGCCTGGTGGCTGAGTGGCGGCCTCTGACTCCTGCTGTCTCCTGGCTGCTGGGCTGGGCTTGTCCTCACCTGCCTGCCTCTTGCCCTCCCAGGCAGCCTCTCTTCCCAGCCATTCTCCTGCCCCAGCCAGCGGAAGGCGCCTCCAAGGCCTATGGTTCTTTCCTGGGGCAGCCAGCCGGCCTCTCGCAGGGCCCCCCCGGTCAGGAAGTGCCGAAAGAGGAAGAGAGTCGCCGGGCAGGATGAGCGTACTGGGGGCTGGCCACATAACCGGGGGAGGCTGCGATGAGGCCACAGCTCTGGGCCCCGCGGAGGAGCTGGGGACAGAAGAAGGGGAACGGCCAGGGGCACTGAGGCAGATGTGGCGCTACCGCTCCTGGGACGTGCCACAGATCCCAGCCGAGGCCCCCCAGACACAGTAGGTACTTGAGGTGGCCTGGGAATGGGCAGAGGAATGTCTGGCCCTTTCTGAGTCCTTTCTCTGTGGTGGGGGGTGGGGGGGTGGGTAGCAAAAGTGAGGTTACCGACCTGTTGTTCAGCAGCTCTGCAGAGGCTTAGCAAAGGGCAAAGGGGCTCTTGACAGAGTGAGGGGAATTCTGATGTTTGAGCTGCTGGGAGGCAGTGTGGCGGGAGGCTAAGAGTTGAGCGAGCTAAAAACAGGGGGGTCTGGGAAGCACAGCCCCCACAGGAATGTGGTGTTGGGTGTTGTAAGGCTGTCTGCAAACTCAGGGGGTGTTCGGCTGCCTCCAGTCTCCTCCCCCAGAGCTTGGTGTCAGAACCATTGGGAAAGGTCCTCAGAGGGACATCCACCTCAGGAGGACGGTGTCAGACGCACTGGGGGATTTCACTGTCCTCTTCCTGGCCGCCCGGCACCAGGGCTGGCTGGAGGGCTGGTGCCCCACTTCCCTGGCCAGACCTTCTCCAGGCCTCCAGGGACCTTGAAGGACGCTGGAGGAAGGTTCTGGGCTTCTGGGCACTGGCTGTTTCTCAAAACCACGGGTTTGCCCCAAGCATTGGTTATATGCTCGGCTAAGGCTGGAAAATGGGCTGCCAGGGGAAAGGGTGAAAGTGAAGGTGACACAGGATGTGGCTTTGCAAAAGGGAGTGCTAACAGAAACAGCGGGCAACTGATGAGGGCATCGGGGTGCTGGCCTCCCCTCGTCAGCCCTGCGGGGACTGTCGCAAGCTGCCCCAGCTGTTGATTCCCAAGCACGTGTGCTGGCTGTGCCACCCCAGTTGACCGCTCTGGCTCCAACTGCTTTCCTCCTCTCTAGAGGGGGGCAGCCTCTGCTGCCTTTGGGGGTGTGTCTGCAAGGTATATTTCGGGGTGAGTGATGTGGCCACGTTGTAACTGTTGTCCTAGGGGGGTTTTGTGAGTAGGAGAAAGTTGTGTACGTTCTCTGTGGGTGTACATGTCGGTGAATGAGAGTGTGGTCCTTGTGTGTATGTATGTATGAGTGTGTAAGAGCTGTGCAGGGGACTCCTCTAGTGTAAGAGGTCTACAGAATCCACTGGGTACTGTGTTGGGAGAACACTGTTAGGAGTGTGCGAAAGGGCTAGAAACAACTGTGGATAGCTGAGGAGACAGTAACTTGTATGAGAAAGCGTATGTTCTTTGTTGGTGTGTGTCAGGGTCACAAAGTGACTTTGGTCCTTGATATATATATCTGAGTGTGAGAGGCTGGGGTGGGAAGTGTTAGCGTTAAGTAATGAGTGAGCCTAAGCGCGTGTGAGAGGCATGTTCGTTCTGTGTATGGGGAGCACTGTGTGACTTCTGCTTCTGTGGATGTGACCTGGGAGAGCCAAGCGTGTAAGTGTGGAGGCCGTATAAGTGGTTGTGAGTGGGTACAGGGAGTGCCAGAGAGGTGTCTATACCTGTGTGGCTGTGGGAGGGGAGGCGGTGACAGCTGCCCTCGCGAGTGTTCACTTGTGAGTGTGTAGGTTCTTCGGGGAGGGGCTACGGGGAGGAAAAGATTGTGCGCGTCTGGGTGTGCTCAGTGTGGGTGTGTCAGGCCGGAGGAGATATTGTGGGATCCAGGCGGACCAGCCTGGNTGGAGCCTGGGGACGGCAGCCCCGAGGCCCGGAGCAGCGACTCCGAGTCGGCCTCCGCCTCGTCCAGCGGCTCCGAGCGCGACGCGGATCCCGAGCCGGACAAGGCTCCACGGCGCCTCAACAAGCGGCGCTTCCCAGGGCTGCGGCTCTTCGGGCACAGGTGAGCGCGGCGGCGGCGGCGGCGGAGTGGGCACGGCGGCAGCGGGCGGATGCGGCGCCTGGCACCGGCAAGGCGTCCCTCGGCCGTCTCGGGACTGACCCCGAGTGGAGCTCTCCCCCGGGCACCGGCGGTACGGGCTGTCTTGGGTTGTCTCCGCGTCGGGTCATCCCTCACCGTCCCGGCACTGGCAGCGAATGGAGGTCAGTCCCAGGGCACCGACAGCTTCGCGTGCCTCTGTGGTACCGAGGCAGGGTCAGCTTCCAGCCTGCCTACAGGGAGAGAGAAGCACCTGAACCCCTTGGCACCAGCGGGTAGAGCCCCCATGACTGGTCCCTCACCCCTTCTTGGCACTGAGGACCAGGGAGCCACAGTGAGGTGGAGGGGTCCCGCCACCAGCCTCCTCCCCCCGGGCCTCGGTGGGGTCGTTTGCCTACCGTCACTACATGACATCTGCAGAACATGGCCTCTGTTGCTACTATCACAACACATGGCTGCCCCCGAGCACTGGTCACTGAGCTAATTGCTCTTCACTTTAAGCCTCTCCTTGGGATTGGGGGTGCCCGGCCACCTGTTCTCTATTGCTCTTAGTGAGTGGAGAGACCCCAGCCTCTACCTCTGCTAGGCAGTAGGCGTCTCTCCCCCTACCCCCTTCCAGCCCTTGCTGGGAAAGGGATGGGGTGGGCTGCAGTCTGGCATCTGTGCTGGCTGTTCAGCCCGCAGCCTGCCCCCTCCACCAGCACGCCAAATGTCATCAGCAGAGCCTGGGACAGGGCTTTGACCAGGACTCTGGTGAGGGGCTGGGAGAGGGTGTGCAAAGATGGAATGCAGGCAGCTCATGATGGCATGTGTATCCGTGCTGGCTGGGATCCGCTCCCCTGCCATGCAGCCCCGGTGAAAGGTGAGGGAAGGTGGAACCCCATGAGTATCCCACCTGGCTCCCTGGGCTTTTTCTCGACTGATTCCTGCCCTTCTCCAGTGGCTCAGGAGCTTGCAGCCAATTAGCTAGGGACCCCAGAACCAGCTCAGGCTGGACTCTGATCACTTGGAGCCTGCCCAAGGCCTCCCTCTCACTTTTCTTTGGTTGCCCAGGCTTCTAGGCATTCAGCACAACCCCCGCTCCGAGCTTTGCCCTGATCCTTTCCGGGGTAGACTTTACCCACCAATAACATGGACGGTTTTCTCCTGTCGTGCAGGTTGGTGGCCCTGTAATGCTGACCTATGCCCTCTGCTAGCCTTACCCTGTCTGGGGCCCTGTTCTTTGTATCTGTGTCACCAAGCACACCCAGAGATCAGGATTCTCACACTGGCAGATGGAGCTCCATGGGCTCTTGGGAAGCCACACAGGCTTCAATGTCATATAAAGGGGGAGGGAGCGAGGCTTCTAGTACCTCTGTTTTGTCACCCACAGCCCTACAAGATGGAGCAGTTTACACCCAGCTCTGCAGGATGTAGCCTTCAGTGTTTGCTGGCTCCGGAGGGGGAGGGAGGGGCTCCACCAGAGGCTTCCTGTCCCTGCCCACAGGGTACCAAGCGTTGAGCTCTTGTGACCTGTGGCTGTGCCCCTTCTCAAGGGTACAGGTTTGTGCATGTAGAGATAAACCTCAGGCGCATTCAGGAGGAAGACCCAAGAAGCAAGAGAACCAACAAATACCTTTACTTAATTCTCTAAAATAAGCAGAACAGGTGTTATTTTCCCATTTTTATAGGTGAGGGAGAACACAGGCTCAGAGAGATAAGTAGTTTGCCCAGAGTCACATAGCAGAGACAGAGTTGTAACTCTAGTCCAGAACCCTTTCTCTATACCAGGTTCCTGAACAAAACATCACAGTGACCCAGGGAGCTTTAGGAAATTCAGATTCCTAGATCTTATCCTTAGCACGCCTGACTCATCAGGTCTGGAGGTTGGGCCTGGGTGTTTTTTTAAAGCTTCCCAAGTGTTTCTAATGTGCTACGAAGTTTGAGACCCACAGTATTACGTCACTCTGAGGACGGTAAGTGATCTGATAGGCTGCTTAATAAGAAGAAAATCAAACAGCACCTCCGGAAGCATGTGAGGAGTGTTTCTGCGTCGTAGCACTGTGCTGGGGCAGTGGGACGTTCAGAAATGAATGTATTTGGAAAACTCAGTAGAGTCAGGGAGAGGGCAGTTGGAGGCAAAGACCTCCCTCATGGTGCTGGGAACTTTCGAGAATCACATGCCCACTGGGGCTGACCCCCACCCCTTGCTCTGATTCAAGGAGGGGGCAGACGTTTGGAAGAGTGCACGTGCCTTGGGCACTGCCCCTTTAACGTTTTTTATTTGGTCTAGCCACCTTCGCTGGCTGCCAGTCTCAGGTAAAAGTCTCCAGTGCCCCAGCTGAAGCCAGCGCCCCCGCCTTTTCCATAGGCTCCCTGCTCATCCTTAACCAGACTCTTGTGCTTCTCACTGGGCTTCCGCCCTCTCCATTCACCCCATCCTTTTCCCCTCCCAACCCATACACACCTTAGAGCTTGGGGCTGAGGGACCTGAGAAGTGAATTGTCAGTGGCTGGAAGGGAGGACCGGGGATAACAGATTGCTGGTGACTGCTAACGTTGGGCTGGGAATTCTGCATTCGGATTTTGGCTCACTGGTTGAGTTCTATAATCGGCACTCTGCCGTGGGCTTGGGAGGGGTAGTGGTGGTGCCTGGGCCGCGTGTTCCTCATCCCTGATCCGGTCAGATACAACAGCCTCTGCATGGCAGTCTCTTTTGCATCTTCCTTAAAGAGGTTTTTCCTTAAAGCCCATCTCAGACCCCCACAACTGGCTTCACCCTCTTGAAATCTGGGGAGCGGTAAGAATCCCTTCTCTTTCGGCGCAGTAAGACAAAAAGCGAGGCCATGGCCCTCCCAAGCTCCATCCCACCTTGTGGGTCCGTGCTGGGAACCCTCAGCCCCTCCCGGAAGAGGAGGCGTAGACCCTGCCCTAATCCCAGGGCGTGTGGGCTTTGCTCTGTCTTCACCCTTCAGATCCTGCTGGCCGAAGGGGTGGTCAGTGAGTGAGAGGGAAACTGTCTCCTCCTGCCCTTGCAGGGCCCGCTTGGAGAGAGGACTCACTTATCCTCTGGCCTGGTCCCAGCAGCCTGACCCTGGGCAGGTCACGCAGCTTGTGGATTAACTGGTTTTGCACCCCAGGGGCATCAGAAATTACCTGGCACTTCCCACACCTAGACGTAAGGGGCCTGGGCCTGCAGAGCCCCTGGGAGCCTGAGCATTGGCTCTGCCAATGTCATCCATTCCCAGAGGGCAGGAAACGCACCTGTGGAACAAGTTTGAGACAATAGGTCCTATTCAGAGGTGATGCCACATGGCCCCCGGTGAGCATGCTCTGGAAGTCTAGACTGGGAGAGGGTGTCTGTCGGGCTGCCTGAGCCAGAGTTGGGCTGGCTTTGCAGTGGTTGGGGAGGCACGTGTTGAGGGATGCCGTGTGCAGAGGTGAGAACCCCCGTCTGTGGCACCAGGATGTCTGGGAGCAAAGGAGCCCCTTTGAGTTGTTTGTCTTACTCGGACTGATGTCGGGGGTGGCCCCGGTGCCCAGAGCAGCAGGTGCAAGCCAGAGTCCCTGGCTTGAGGAAAAAAAGGGTCCCCAGTGGCTGAGCTGTGCATTAGTTCACCCCCTTCTGCCCACCCGCCATGCAACGATGTGTGTCATCGTGGCTCCAGCAGAGGCTGGGAACAGGAGAGGGCCCGCACAGTTTATTTCCACTGCCCCACGTCCACCGCAGTCTCTCTGGCTTACAGGTCGGGGGAAGGGACGGGCGACTCTTGTCATTTTCTCTCCTGCCATCGCCCCAAAAGGTCAAATCTCAGGATACAGAGCTGCCCAGCTGGCAGAGGAGAAAGGAGAGTGGGTGTCCTCCCAGGCAAGGACAGAGGAAGGACTGAGTGGCCCTAGTCACAGAAAGCCTAGGCCCTGGGCAGTGGGAGGGAGGGGAGAGAGAGTCAGACCTGCTCTCCTCGGCTTCCAGGAGCCTCTCCAGAATTCACCAGTCATCCCCCCAAGCAGAGGAGGGTGTGAGTGGGCACACTGGCCCTGAGGCTTGGCCTGTGCTGGGCTTCAGGAGAAGCAGAGGTTGAGTCCCCATATCCCTGCAGAGGCAAGAGAGAATTTTAAGGTCCAGAAGCTGATGGGCAACTTGGCCTTGCAGTATTTCCATACCGACACAGGGGGGCGACAGCTACCATTGTGGAGAGGGCGGTGGGAGGGGAGATTCTTCTTGCAACTAGTTCTCTTGTACCAAACCCCTGCTTTGGGTGGACCCACAGACACCTCTTGCTGGCGAGTTACCTGACTCTCTGGCTGCCAGGGCAGAGCCAATCAGAATGAGGTAGGAGGCAGGCTAGGCGGGAGCTTTCACCTCACCTGGCCCAGCCCCTCCCTGTCCCTGAAGATTGAGGCCCAGTGATGTGGCCTTGACCGGCCCAGGGCCTCACAGACAGCTTGGGACTCCAACACTGGCCCCCTAACCCTAGTATCCTGTCAGTCTGTACCGCATCGCAGGACCCCACCCCTTGCTTTGTGAAGAATCCTCATCTGGCACCTTCCAACCTGCCCTCCTCCCTTCCCCCTCTGCCTCTCTGGAGGATGCCTGCTGCCACCTGAGAGGTTCTGTAAGTCCGCATGGGAGGCCGCGTAGATAAGAAGGGGGAACTGCCCCACCTGCATGTAGGCTCACCTGCTCCCCTCGTTCCTGGGCGAGATTAGTGGGCGTGCCTCTGGGTGGTACCAAGCACTCATTTCTTGCTCCCCAGGACCGCCTCCTCTGTTTCCCTTGTGGAGCCCCTGATGCCCTTAGGGTGCCCCCATAGTTCTCAGCATGGGACCTGCCTGGCATTCTAGTCACAGGTGGGAGCCTTGGAAGGCAGTTCTGGGTGGGAAAGAGTGGGGCAGCGCAGTGACCAGATGCCCATGAGGAGCTGTCTGTCGTTGTCCATCTTTCTTTTTTGCCCCTTCCTCAGTTGAGACACCAGGGACATGGTCAGGTGGTGAGGGACATGGTCAGGCTTGAGTGAGGTCCGGGGCTCTGTGGCTGAGGGAGAGGAGGGGAAGCTGAGGACAGAGCACTCCTGCCCTTCCCCACCCTCCCCTGCATCCAGGTGAGCAGTACAGCGGCTCATCTTCAGCAGTCAACAGGTGCCAGAAGTCTGCAAATCTATCCGTTTCATGTAATCCTTATGACTGTCTTGTAGTTGGTTTTATTCCCGTTTTACAGACCAAAAACAAGAGCTCAGAGAATTCAGAGGCCTGGCCCAGCATCACACAGCTCACCTTGGATCTTTTCACGACACAGGCCACCCTACTGACTAGCACTCTTTTCTTCCGTGTTATTTTCCGTCCCCAAACTGGTAGAGCCTATAAAGGGGTGCAAGTGCTCTGTGAGATTAAGAGATTTTTGTCTTGTATGGGAGTGGAGTGAGACCCGTGAGACGTTCTTCTGCCCCTGGACCCCAAAAGAGAACTGCCACCCGGACCCCAGCTTCAAGGCTGGGTGATGGTTCTGCGGGAGCATGAGAGAGAATGGATTGTAAGCAGGCTGTCATGTGCTCCCTGGCTGGGTGTGGAGCGGAGGGGCAAGTCTGTGATCTTTTTATCTTG
Source organism: Crocuta crocuta (assembly GCF_008692635.1). NCBI lineage: Eukaryota > Metazoa > Chordata > Mammalia > Carnivora > Hyaenidae > Crocuta > Crocuta crocuta. The sequence continues at coordinate 1,788,925 of NW_027530521.1, read as the reverse complement.
CATTCAAAATGCAGGTTGCTGAAGACTCAAGAGAAATGTTCAAAGGAACCCTTGCTGTCGCCTTGAGGTCACTGGGTGGCCTGTGGCCTGCGGCCTGGGGAGAGGTGCTTGGGAAGAGAGCACAGTGCACTGGGCCTCACTTGTACTCAGCACCTCATAGTGAGAGGTCTGAAGAGAGAGGGAGGGCCCCGGGGCCCTCTCCCTCCCTTCCAGAGACCTCCTCCCCCTCGCTCCTGGCACAGTGCCAGTCCAGAGCTCCCACGTAGAGGCCTCTCCCCTGCCAGGGCTGAGCCCGATCGCAGCACATGCCAAAATAGCTGTCTGGGAGCCTGGGCCTGCACCACCCACGCCCCGGCATCAGCATCTCGCGGGTTAGCAGCTTGCCTGGCTCTCCGCCCCCCCTTCCCCGGCTTGCTGACATTTTACTAAGGCGGGGGTGGTTGTGAAAGGGAGCAGGCTGGTTCCTGCTCCCCGGCCCACACAGACACCCCGCTGACACAGCCCACCACCCGCTTGCGCTCCTCTGGAAGACACCCTCTGGGGGGAGACCTTCCGGCCCCATAGATGCAGGGCTCCTACAATGAGACAGTGACAAGGACACGGCTGGGGTTCCATGCCACTGCTGAGACCCGTCTGTGCAGGACCCAGGGTGACCCAAGGGAGTGGTCTGTCTTAGAAATTATTTTAGAACTAGGGGTGCCTGGAGGGCTCAGGCATTTAAGCATTCGACTCTTGATTTGGGCTCAGGTTATAATCTCATGGTTTGTGAATTACAGCCCCATGTCGGGCTCTGCGCTGGCAGCGTGGAGCCTGCTCGGGGTTCTCTGTCTCTGGTTTCCTCTCTCTCTGCCCCTCCCCTGCTCACTCTTTCTGTCTCCCCAAAATAGATCACCGTTAAAAAAAAAATTGACTCTGGGGCGCCTGGGTGGCTCAGTCGGTTAAGCATCCTACTTTGGCTCAGGTCATCATCTCACAGTTTGTGGGGTCGAGCCCCGCATCAGGCTTTGTGCTGACAGCTCAGAGCCTGGAGCCTGCTTCTGATTCTGTGTCTCTTTCTCTCTGCCCCTCCCCTGCTCACATTCTGTCTCTGTCTGTCTGTCTGTCTCTCTCTCTCTCATTCTCAAACTTAAATAAACATTAAATTTTTTTTAATTTACTCTATTAAAAAATATTTTAAAATCTTTTTTAAAACACAAATTACTTTACAATTAGGAAAAGGAGCACCTGGGTGACTCAGTCAGTCAAGCATCCGACTCTTGGTTTCAGCTCAGGTCATGATCTCATGGTCGTGAGTTCAAGCCCTGCATTGGGTTCAGTGCTGTCAGTGAGGAGCCTACTTGGGATTCTCTCCCCCTCTCTCTCTCTTCCCCTCCCCTATGTGTGTTCATTCTCTCTCTCTCTCTCTCTCTCTCTCTCAAAATAAATTTTAAAAAATACTTAAGAAGTACACAGAGCAACATAAGCACCTAGCCTGTAGTTGGGTCAGGTCTTCCTGCTGTGTCACGCTTATGTTAGATGGAGGTGGAGACCCCTGTCTCCCTGCTCAGAGGAAACCACGATCCTGAGTTTTTTGATGTCTGTATTCTCGTGTCTTTAAAAATTTTTTCCTGCATAGGCATTTATCCACAGCAACATATAGCACTGTTTTGTGTCATTTTCACTTGATTTAAATGGTATACCATACATCTTCTGAATTTAGGTTTTTCTCTCCATGTTGTTTTGGAGATTTAACCATTTTGAAACATGAGCTCTGATGAACCCATTTTGATTCCCATGTACGATTCCTTTCCGTAACTGTATGGCAGCCTGTTTGCCCAGTACCCTGCGGGTGGACATTTGGGTTGTTGGCGGTACTTTTACCACTGCAAGCAGCCCCTCAGACTGTTCAGTACACGGCTCCTTGCGTGTTCGGCCTCCCAGTGCGTGGTTACAGTGGCATATCTTCCACTCAGACAGTGGTTGCCAAGTAATGCTCCAAAGTGGCTGTCCTCATTTTTAGGCCTCTGGAGTTCTTTCCTTTCTTCAAAGTTTGGTCAACTGAAAAATCAGTTACTATGAACAAACTTTCAAGCTCCCATGAGAAAGACAAGGTGCATTTTATCCCCATTTTTCAGATGAGGAAATTGAGGCTCAGGCAGGGTAAGAGACTTGACCTGAAGTCCCGTAGCTGGCAGGCGGAACCCCTCTGGACCTTTGAGTCTAAACCCTCACAAAAATTCTGTCTCCTGCAACCTCTCAAAGAGATTTTAGACACAGTATCTGCCTCAGAGGCAGGAAAAAACTCGTGTGTGTGGTGCCTGCGAGCAGGGTGGGGGGCAAGGGGGAGCTAGGGCTGACAGCCGATTCTGAGATCTTCTAGGGGGCGGAGGGCGGAGCAACACAGGCAGCTCAGAGAGGGAGTTAAATTTTGAATGAGGGATGAGGGGAAATGGCTCTGGACAGATGGGGAGTGGGGAGTGCTATAGATACAGGAGAAGGCAGCAAGATGGCCTAGTCACGAGGGAGGAAGGACCTGGGGGCTGGCAGGGGGCTGGGAGACTCGGAGGCATATCAGCAGTCCCATCAGAGATCAGTTGCAGCATGTGCCTCTAAGACACCAAGAGCTCAGCCCAAACCAGCAACTCGCCCGCCCAGGCTGGCAGGGAGGCCGCAGGAGCCGGCCAGCCTCTGGGCCGCTGTGCCTGAAGCCCTTTGCTCTCCGTTTAATCCGTGAGGCTGAGCCTGGACCATTCACTTTTTCCTGCACTCACTCCTCAAACTACATCCTGCACTTCCAGACCCTGGGGATGCAATTACGAGCAGTTCATGGTCCCAGGGGCTCACAGTCTGGGGGGTGGGGGGAATACAGACTTTCAGACTAGCGCTGACGGCCGAGAATAACAGAGAGGGCCTGAGCGTGGGAGCAGCTAACCCCCCGGGAGAGGGGGCTGGGAGGAACTTTCTAGCAGAGCCAATGTCTGAGCCAATCCTGAAAAGACAAGAGGAAAAAGATGAGAGAGGTCACTAAGCAGAAGAGAGGAATGGCATCGCACATAGACTACCGGGGGCCAAGTGTACAGGCACAAAGAGACCTACCTACTAGACGTAGAGAGAGGGATTTCAAGCATGGACCTAGGGCAGAGTCTGAGTTGAGATCCCAGCTCTGCCACTTACTAGCTGTTTGACCACAGCAAGTTATCTAATCTCCTTGTGCATCAGTTTCCTCACCTATAAAATGGGTTGATAATACAGTTAGTTTTTATGAAGTTCAATGGATTTGTGTTTGTAAAATGCTGGAACAGTATCTGGCACATGATGAGTTACGTATCTGTCAAATAAAATGTAAGAAGTACTGGAGAGATGGGAGAGGAGGCTGAGAAGCCATTTGAGTGCTAGGCCCAGGGCTTGCATTTTGCCCTGTTGACAGTGGAAGGCCAGTCAGGGCTAAGTGGGCACTCTAGAATGAACTGTGGCGCCCATGGGAGGATGGCTTGGAAGACTGACCCTTCAGGAATGGGTCAGTCATTGATTCCACAGATGTTTCTCCACTGCTTCCCAGGAGCCTGGCCCTGAGACAGGACTTGGGGCAAGAAGGAGACACGGGAGGACACATCAGCGAGGAGCTAGGGCCCGAGCCCAGCCCCCAAGCACCTGAGTCATTCCTCTCCCCTCCTTGCCCACTTCCCTCATGCTGGCCAGTCCTGTTGGCCAGGTTTTGTAAGAAAAGCCATGGTGAGCACGCAGTGGGCAATGGTGCCTAGCCCAGAAAGGGGCCTCAGCTGTCACTCTTCAGGTCCTCTGCAGGAGAGGGAGGTAGCTGCTGAAACAAAGGCTGTTGCCATCCCGTTGTGCCCAGCAAAGAGAAGTGGCCTGGGCCGGCCTGGCCCCTGTGGTCAGCCCTTGGGTGCGGTCCCCGAGGCGGAGGAAGCCCTTCTCTTCCCTTACGGCTCTCACCCCTCCCCCACGGAATTCCCTTTTCCTTCCTCCTGAGCTGATCAGTGGTAAACACTGGACTCCCTGCCAGGCACTGTGCTGGGCATGCCCAGATGCACTAGACCTGGCCCCTGCCCCCCAAGAGCTTGTGGCCTGGTGAGTGAGAGGACCGAGGCGTGTGGATCTGAAAGAAAGAGGGCTTCCAGGGGGCCGGGGCAGAAAAGCCAAATAGGTGGTATGAAGTTACCCATGGGAGTAGTGAGTTCTGGGCTGGGGCAGCTGTGAGCAGGTGGGATTTTGGTATGAGGTGGGAAGGGGCCATTATTCCAGGCAGAAGCTCACAGCAGTGAGCTCGGGCACAGCCAGATTGGGGGACAGAGAATATAGGTTGGCTTGGTTAGAGCCCAGGGGTTTGTGTCAGGGCATCGGAGGCTGAGTTAGTGCCCTACTGCAGAAGCCACACTTGCTAGGCCTGAGGATGTGGAGTTCATTCTGAACCAGTGGTTCCCAGAGTGTGGTTCTGGGGACACCCTAAACCCCGCCAGAGGATTGGTGAGGTGAAAACCGTTTGCAATGACACTTTCAGAGCTGCCCTGTTTCGTGCCCTTTTCACCCTGTTGATGGTATTTGTATTCAGTATGGTGCAGAAGCAATGGCGCTGTAAAGTGGCTGGGACTTTGGCACAAACCAGGGCAGTGGCCCCAACGTGAACCAGAAGCCATCGTATTTTTCCCACTCACAACAACAACAAAAAATGCAGTGAAAAGTATTAATTTTAGAAAGCCAGGGCCCTTCGGGGGCGCCTGGGTGGCTTAGTCGGTTAAGCGTCCGACTTTCGCTTAGGTCATGATCTCGCGGTTCGTGGGTTCGAGCCCCGCGTCGGGCTCTGTGCCGACTGCCAGCTCAGAGCCTGGAGCCTGTTTCAGAGTCTGTGTCTCCCTCTCTCTGACCCTCCCCTGCTCACGCTGTCTCTCTCTCTGTCTCTCTCCTAGAAATAAATAAAACATTTAAAAAAAAAAAAAAAAAAAAAAAAAAGAAAGCCAGGGCCCTTCGGCATACATCTGTAAGTATCCCATGTGAAGAAATGTGAAGTGTAGGTTAAAGCACTTTGGCAACAAACTGAACCACGATGGTGTCTTGAAAAGCTGTTTTGCTGCTGAGTTGCAAGCTATATAGTTACGATGTTTAAGGAACACCATCTTAAGGGCACCCAGGTGACTCGGTCTGGTAAGCGTCCAACTCTAGCTTTTGGCTCAGGTCATGATCTCACGGTTTGTCAGTTTGAGACCCGCTTGCGGCAGGCTCTGTGCTGGCCAACAGCGCAGAGCCTGCTTGGGATTCTCTCTCTCCCTCTCTCTGCCGTTTCCCTGCTCGTGCTCCCTCTCTCTTTCAAAATATATAAATAAACTTAAAAAAAAAAAAAAAGAACACCATTTACTTGAAAGAACACCTGACAGACAAAACTCTTCAGACTTGGGTGTTTGGCAGACAATTTCTCAAAAATGAATGAAGTGAGCTTGTCACTTCAAAAACACTATCAGGATCTGTTGCTGATGATAAAATTTGAGCCCTTGGAAAGCAAAAATTAGAATTTTAGAAACCTTACATCCACTGTCTAGAGCCTGACAGCTTCCCAGGACTCAAAGGCATTACTGATGAGACCAGTAGTGATGTTAGCAAGTACGATTTCTTGATGTTGTAGAAGGAAATGTGCCAAAATTTGGAAGGTCTGCGTAACTCAGTAAAATATATTTTCCAAATGCGTCATGTTACAAAATTCAAAATGCAAGTTAGACCAGTGAAAAGTTCATTGGTAGGGTTTCGTATTCCACATAGCCACTAACCTTTAAGAAACTACCACTTGTCATACTTTGATGTAGTAGCAGCGCACATCCATAATTGCCTGAAAAGGCTATTAAAATACTCTTTCCCTTTCTAACTACCTGTCAGCATTGAGGCAGAATTTTCTTCATCCACTCAACCAAAACAACATACCACGACAGATTGACTGCAGAGGCAGATATGAGAATCCAGCTGTCTTCTGTTAAACCAGAAATTAAAGAGATTTGCGCAAATTAAAACAGCGCCCCTCTTCTAGCTTTTTTTTTTTTTTTAATAAAAGTGTGCGGGGGTGCCTCGATGGCTCAGTTAAGCGTCCGACTTCAGCTCAGATCATGATCTTGTGGTTTATGGGTTTGAGCCCCGCATCGGGCTCTGTGCTGACAGCTCAGAGCCTGGAGCTGCTTCGGATTCTGTGTCTCCGTCTCTCTCTGCGTCTCCCCCACTCATGCTCTGTTTCTCTCTCAAGACTAAATAAAATATCAAAAGAAATTAAAAGTATGTTATTTATGTTACCATTAAAATGGGTCTATTGTTTTTAGATGAGTTAATATTTTTTAAATTTCTCCCGTTTTAATTTCTAATATCGGTAAACAGCAATAGTTCTAACCTCCCCTAAACCAAACCTTTTTGGGATCTTCAGTAATTTTTAAGAGTGTAAAGGGGACCCGGGGCCAGGAAGTTTGAGAGCTGCCACTCTAGATCCTAGAGTAGCCAGGAGTGTGAGCTGGGAGGGTGGGGGTGGCATTCTGGACAGGATGAGTGTGACATGGGCTGACCTCTCCTGGACATACTGGGGCGGTTCTGACAAGCCCTCTCGGCAGGGCTGGGAGATGCAGGATTGAGAGTCCCAGCTCAATCGCTTCTGAGCTTGCGCAGTCCAGGAGCCTCAGGTGCCCCGCTGGCTTAGCTGGGCCAGTGATGCTGCCTATGCAGGAGAGTTATAAGCCTCCTGGCCGATAATGCTTGTGAGAAAGTGCTTTGTAAGTTGTAAAAGACACGACAGGTATTTGTTTTTGTGGTTACTTTGACTGGAGCCAGTGATTAGCTGTCTCAGATTCGTTCCCCAGACCCCGGAACACCCGTCCGGGGAGTACGAGAGGGCATTCGGTGGCCCGAAGGAGAGCTCCCCACCCCCCACTTCTGCCTCCCCGGACCTTCTCCAGGAGTCCAGGCAGGCGCCACCAGGTGCCAGGTGGAGGGGAGGCTACTGGGCTATTGCTCAGCCTGGCTCTGGGGACTTTGGGAAGAGAAGCCAGGAGGCAGGACTGGTGCGCGTGTGCCCGCCCGCCCACCGGCCGCCTGCTTGCTGCAGGGCCTGGAGCCGCCGCTGGGAGAGGAAGTGCAGTTGGTTACCAATCGGGTTATTTTCATAACGGCTGTCTCAGGCTAGCGGGGGGAGGGTGGCGAGGGGGAGGGGGCAGAGGAGCAGCCACAGCAGCTTGCTCTCCAAACTAGGACTTGCTCAGCCAGAGGCCGGCAGCCTGGAGCCGGAGCCAGAGCCGGGGCTCGCCTGCCTCCTGAGACCCCAGGCCCCACCCGCTCACCCACCACCCGCCTGCCACCCTGCCTTCCAGATCAGGTCAAAGGGGACTGCCCCCAACCCTTGCCTTCTGCTTTCTCCTTCCTGTATCTGTCTGGGTGGGTCTGGGGAGGAGCAGATCAGGGTGGGCCCTAGCACCAGCATTCCTGGATGACACTCTGAAGCTGATGGAAAAGGAAAGGGAAGGGAAAGGGTAGGCTGGGCTCCTGCCGCCACCAGACCCTGGTGAGGTAAACATTAGTGGCCTGCTGGCCTCCTTTACAGTGCAAGCCTGGCCCACCTGCTCCTCGCTGCGCATTTGTTTTGTTTTGTTTCAGACGGGCTCCTCTTAGCAAGTAAGGACCTTGGGAGAGCTGAGACCCTGCCTTACCAGCCCCCAGCTGTCCCCAGCTCCTTCCCTCTGACCATCCGGGCTGTGAGAGCCGAGCAGCCAGAAGTGGCCTCTGACCAGTAGCCCCCTGGGAAGGCGGCCTCCAGGCCCTTGCCCGGCAGCTGCTGGAAGTGGGGCCGCTGTGCACCATTCTCATCTCAGCGTTCGCTGAGGAAAGGGGTGTGTGGAGCCCTGCTCACAGCAGGGAGTAGGAACCCTGGCCAAGTCCCACAGGGTGTCCTGTGTGAGCACCTCTAGGGACCAGGCCCGCTTGGTACCAGGGGCAGAGGGCATTTCTTACAGCATGAGCAGTTCCCCGGGTGGCTCTGGCTGCTGGGCTCTGTTCTTCATGCAGTGGGTGGTGGCCACCCTGGGTTCTCCTGCTTCCCTTTCTGGTTCCCACTCCCGCCATGGGCAGAGACAAACCCCAGGAGATGGCACGGTGTACATGCCCTGCGTCTGCCGTGGGCGTAGGCCCTGCCATGCCCCTACACTCTGCCAGGTATTGTCGGGTGCTTTACACCGTCAGCTCTTCAGAGTCTCCCTTATGCCAGCCTCCCGAGCCAGTTGGTATCATCCCCGTTCTGCAGGGGAGAAAATTGAGGATCAGAAAGGTTAGTTGATCCACCCGGGAAAGCAGTGGCGGCCACAGGCTTCCAAAGCCCTTGGGCTTTTCCACTGGAAACTAGCATGAGGTGTGAGATAGTCTGGGCTGAGAGGCCAGGAGTCTGGTTCTTTCTAGCCAGCAGCCAGTAGCCAGTGAGGCCAGGGCGCTCGTGCCTGCTCGCCCCCTGGCAGTTGCCCACAGCCACACTCGCTATTCGCCAAGGGCACGAGGCCAGATACTGCCATGAGTGTCTCTCCTGTAGCATCCTTTGTCCTCGCTAGGCTCTCAGCAGCCAGCTGGAGGTCCGTGGAGCCCTTGAGGCCTTTCCCATCCTGTCTCTTTGGGTGTGACAAGCTCCCCACCAGAAGGCTGAGGGCAGCCATTTTGCTCTGCTGTTGGTGGCAGAAGCCTGTAGGCTTCTTCCAGTGACCTTTACACGTACCATGTGGTATGTGGAAGATGACAGAGCATGAGGTGAGAAGACACTGCTGCTCAGAGCTGTGGGGAAAGGCGGGGACAGGTCGGAGGCCAGGCTGGGCTTCTGACTGGACCAGTAGAAGCCTCAGCCGAGATAGGAAGTCAGGAGTCCAGCTATTGCTGACCAGAGGACAGAGGTTTCTATGGAGACCAGAGGAGCAGGAAGCATGGGCCCTGCAGGGAGGGGGCTTTGGGAACATAGAGGCAGGGGTGCCTTGCAGGAGAGCTTGTCATAAAATGTCAGTTCAGCCAGTCTCATAGCCTCCTTGGACAAACAGGGAAACTGAGGCCCATGTGGGGACAGCTTTACACGTGGTCACAGCACACTGGCCTGGCCTCGCCTGTCTTGCTCCTTGCTGGCAGTGACCACACCACTGGGCGGCTGGCGAGACTCCTGGACAGTTGAAGTTGGGGCTGCCCGGCCGTGTGAGGGCTGGACCGTGTCGTGTCAGTGGCCCGTGTCACTGGCCCCTCTTGTCAGGGTGGGTCTGGGGTAGCGGGCAGGGCCCAGACCTCCTCACTTCTCGCAGAGTGCCTGGAACACCTCCCCCTACTGACTGTGGCCTTTTGTTTTCTGGGTGACACTGGCATCAGGCGGTGTGTCCCGGTGACTAATCCCCTCCATGCCTGGCAGCTGTCACAGGGCAGCCTGACCAGATGGGCGGGGAAAGCTGACACCCTGGGGGAGTGCTGGCAAGCCCGTGCCCAGGCAGCAGTGGGCACCTGTGCCTTCAGGCCTCTCTTCCTGGGTGTAGAGCAGACCCGAGTCGGGCAGACCTGGGTTCAGGTCCCAATTCTGCTACTGACCAGCCTCGTGACCTGGCCATGTATTGGGGCCTTTACTGCTCTTGTTAGGGTTCCCTCCTCTCTCCCATCTCACTTTGATCCCAGTCTCATGGCCCAAAAGGAGAGAGCCTGCTTTCCACTACATCTCTGGGATACAGACTTTGCCTTCAGGTAGACTTGGGTTCCATCATCGGCTCCCCTTTGACTAGCTGTAGACTTTGGGCAGGTTACCGCCTTGTGCCTCAGTTTCCCGTCAGGAACATGGCATGGTGCAGTACCTATTTCATGTTGCTGTGGTTTATAAAATATGTGTGTTTGTGAAGGGCTTAGCAGAGTGCCTGGCACATGGTGGGCACTCGGTAAATGTTAGCTGTGTTGATATTGATTTCAGTAGGAAGCCAAGAGCTCTCTGTCCACGCCCGTTCTGCCCTCAGAGCTTAACTCCTGCCCTTCTCCCTGTCACCTGCAGAGGCTGGGGGCTGTAATAGGCAGACACCAAGAGCCAGGCGCTCTTAAACCCTGCTTCACCAGGCACGCTGCCTCAGCTGCTCACCGGTCACAGGAGCTCGGACACCTTGGCCCCATCTGCCTCCCCCTTAATGCCTGCGCCCATCCCGGGCTTCAGCCTGCCGTTGTTTGCCTGGACTCACAGGGTGGTAGCACAGTAAAGAGTGGGTGTGTGGGTGGTGGGAGGAATAGGCAGTAGACACGCAGCCCGGGGCTGAGTCCTGCAGCTATCTCTACCATCATTTGTCCAAGGCTCCCCCCACCATGCGTGACTTCTGCAAGGCCCTCAGCTAGCAGACATCCTCTGGCTGTGACTCAGACCTCTCCGTGGCTACCAGGGCCCAGGAGATCACCTGATGGCGGGGTGCAGACATCCCTGAGCATTCTGCAGGCGGCCCCCACCCCGAAACGTACCAGGCTTCCTTCCCTTCCCCCCTTGTTAGGAAGAGCTGAGGATGCAGTAATCCCAGTAGCCTGTGAAGAAGGGGCAGCCAGGAGTGGGTGAGCTGGTGAGGGAAGCTGGGCCCTGTTCAGAACAGGTCAAGGGAGGATGGTTTGAGTAAGGACGGCCCCGTGGGCTCCTCGTCCTGCAGGAGGGAGCTCTGGGGCAGAGTTGGAGCTTCTAGTATTGGCTCCTAGGTCAAGGTGCGCTTCACAGCCTCCTTTGACAGCAGGGCTGGAAGGGCTTTCAGATAGCACCTGTCACCTGGTACTTTCCCACATGGGAGGTCCATGCTAGACCTTTCCAGAAGGGTAACACCAAGCAGTCTAGTACCAGAAAAGTTCTTTTAGCCCCTCAGAGACAGAGATGCACACCCAGAAGGCTTTTCTCTTGGCTCAGGCCTCTTGGTGCTCCCCATGCAAAGTCCCCCTGGGTGAGGACTGGGGTGGCTTTCTCCCTGTGCCTCACCCTTCCAGTTCTGAGGGCCTTGTTCCCCAGCCCTTCTGATCCCTGAGTCAGATCCTCTCCATTTCTGGTGCCACTCTCAGCCTGACCCCATGACTTGGGGGGCTCTGGACTGGGTTTCTCTTCTTTTTTAATGTTTGTTTATTTTGAGAGAGCACAAGAGTGAGTGTGAATGGGGGAGGGGAGGGGAAAGAGAGAGAGAGAGAGAGAGAGAATATCCCGAGTAGGCTCCTCACCGTCAGCACAGAGATGGGGGCTGGATCCCACGAACTGTGAGATCACGACCTGAGCTGAAATCAAGAGTTGGATGCTCAACCAGCTGAGCCACCCAGGCGCCCCATGGGTTTCTTTTCAGAGAGCCTCATTTTGCTACCATAGCTTAGTTTGCGCTGTGTCCTAGGAGGGGACACCTAAACCTAAAACCTGCCCTGAGTTGGTAGCCAAACAAAGGCCCAGCGAGAGGAGAAGACAAGGCTTGTCCTTGGCTCCCAGTCCATAGAGGCTGACTGCAGACTAGAACCCAGGACTGCAGGCTGCCAGCTCCCATGTTTTCTTTTCCATCGGCTTCAGGTGAGAGGAGCAGGCGCCAGGGCTTTGTGGGTTATGGTGCCTGGACAGGAGAGCCGCATGGGTCGCCAGAAGCCCCTTGTGCCCGTCACTGCTGAGCAGCGTGGGCTGTAACTGGGGAGAGCACAGTGCTTCCACCAGTGGTAGCTGCGGGCTCCCTGGAGGACTCCGTGCTACCTTCCAACACCCTGTTTGTGGAGGTTAGAGGCCGTGGGTCCTCCCCCTTCCTCCCTGTGTCCCTTCTCTGCTCAAAGGGCCGAGGCTGTGACTGGGCTCCGAGGCACAGGACGGGCCCTGGCCTGACCCAGCTCCTGATGCTCCCGATCTCTGCCCAACAGCCATCTGCCTGCCCCTGCCATGGAGACCTTCTTTAGGAGACACTTCCAGAGGAAGGCACGAGGCCCTGGGGAGGGGCAGCGGCGGCCCAGCAGCGTGGGGCTGCCCACAGGGAAGGCGCGGCGCCGCTCCCCGGCCGGCCAGGCCTCGTCCTCGTTGGCACAGCGGCGCCGCTCCAGCGCACAGCTCCACGGCTGCCTCCTGAGCTGTGGGGTGGGGGCCCGGGGTGCCGGCCGCCGGCGCTCCAGCACTGCACCCCCTGCCTGCAACCCCCGCTTCACCGTGGATGAGGCGCCCACCCTGCAGCCTGCTGCTGTTGGGGCGCACCTTCTGGGCACACCCCTGCTGTTGGCTGGGCTTCTGGGCACGAATGAGGAGGAAGACATGACAGCTGCGCCATTGAGTGCCACGCAGCCAGGTGCCAGGACACCAGGGCCGTCCTCGCACCGGGGCCCCCTGCTGCCTGTGCCTCCCTGCCTGCGCCGTCGCCGCCGCGCCTCCTCCCACCTGCTCCCCGCTGATGTGGTGTATGACCATGCCCTCTGGGGCCTGCACGGTTACTATCGGCGCCTCAGCCAGCAGTGGCCCCCAGGCCAGCACCCTGGCCCTGGGGGCCGAAGAGTTTCAGGCACCACAGCTGGCCCTGTCATGCCTGCTCGCGTGCGCCCGCTGTCCCGCAGGCGTCAGGTAGCCCTCCGGCGCAAGGCAGCGGGACCCCAGACCTGGAGTGCCCTGCTTGCGTAGGTATAGCTGTGGCCGGCAGGGCAAGTGTGCGGCCCCTGAGGGGACTGGCCTATAGGAAGGACCTTGAGGCTCTGCCTGGCCTGAGGGCACCCCCCCCTTGGGAATGGCTCTGAATAGGGCCCAGAAGCCAGCGCAGTCCCCAAGGGCTATGAGGAGGGCTGCGTCTCCTGCAGGGAGCCTTGGGCTGCCGTGGGGCATCTACCCTCCTCTTTGCGGTCCCTGGTTTAGCCAAAAGTTAAAGTCACAATGAGGGTGGAGATCCCAGGTAAGGGGGGAAGGAAGCAGAGTCACCAGAGGCTCAGCTGGCCTCAGCGATCTCCTTTCCTGTAGGAAAGCCATCACCAAGTCGGGCCTCCAGCACCTGGCACCCCCTCCCCCTGCTCCCGGGGCCCTGTGCAGCGAGCCAGAGCGGCAGATCCGGAGCACTGTGGACTGGAGCGTGAGTGGCGGGGTGCTGGGAGGGAGGGACAGGTGGGTGCCAGCCCCTGCCGGGCTTGGAGCCACAGCAGCAGTTGCAGGTGAAAGGAGGTGCTGGGGGCAGCTGTGAGAGGAGCCCATGGGCCTTTGGGATCAAGGCAGACCTCCTGGGGTGACCACACTTGAGCCAAGCCCTCAAGAGCAGGGACAGTGGAAGGAGCGCCTCGCTGGTTTAGTTGGTGGAGCTTGTGACTCTTGATCTTGGGGTTGTAAGTTTGAGCCCCACGCTGGGTGTAAAGATTACTTTAAAAAATTTTGTTTTTGATCCTAAGAGAGTAGGGACGTTGGGGAAACAGGATGGAGCAAAGTAGATTGTGGTGGCTGGCGCAGGTTTGTCTTGGGAGAGAGGAGGGTTGGTGGGGCAGGACAGGGACTGACTGGTGGGCTGGGTGGCAGGTTTGCGCTGAGCACATTTGTCTCATGGTCTAGGAGTCTGCGACGTATGGGGAGCACATCTGGTTCGAGACCAACGTGTCAGGGGACTTCTGCTATGTTGGGGAGCAGTACTGTGTAGCTAAGATGCTGGTGAGTGAGCTCTCCGCGGCATGCTGCCCCCTGCTGGTAGAGTGGGTCTAGAAACCTGTAGACAAGACCTCTGCTGGCCTTCTTGGGAAGGTGGGAACAAGACTCTCACCTGAGTGTCCCTGCTGCGGGCTGCCTGGTGATGGCAGGAGGAACGGGGGCTGTGTTCTGACGCCAGGATCGGGGGTTCCCAGTGGACACAGAGGGCAGATGGAAGGATTTCTCTTCTGGCCTTGGGGCAGCCTTCTGGATGGAGTTACCTGGTGCCTCAGGGCCCTTTCTTCATTTTCTGCAGCAGAAATCAGTGTCCCGGAGAAAGTGTGCAGCCTGCAAGATCGTGGTGCACACCCCCTGCATCGAGCAGCTGGAGAAGGTGAGTGTGAGTGCTCAGCCTTTCCTGTCTTGTCCCCTTTGGGTGCTGCAGTCCCTTAGCAAACGTGCATGTGTATCTCTGCACTGATACTTCCATCACGAGCATTGCCTGCCCAGAGTGCCCCAGCCTGCGTGGTGGTGAAGAGCCAGAGACGCTGGAGCTGAAATGCCTGCGTTTGAGTCCCATTTCCCTCCACCCCTTTATTGGCTACCCTATCCCCACTGCCCAGAACAAGGCTGGCACAGAGTGGGGCTCACTGTTACTCTGTGGGATAAATAATGGGCAATGGCCGAGACAGCATTTTATCAGCACCTAAATTAACATTTAGAAGGGGCCGTGGTCTTGCTGAAGCTTGTGCAGCCCTGAACCTTGGCTCTGGGCCCATGCTTCTAAAGCAAGGTAGAGGAAACACTGGGTGGGCACATCCGGGCCGAGGTGGGGGGGGGGGGTGCCCCAAGCAGTAGCAACCCCGATCAGCACATGGGAAAGCCTGCAGGACTAGGAATGGCATGAACAAGGCTAATGTGGGTCACTTACCCCAGCCCCTGACTCATAGAGTGAGGTTTCCCTGCAACTTTGCTAAGGCCAAAAGCAGGGACAGTTGGGGAGAGAGAGAGAGACATAGCCCCGGTGTTACAGAGCCTAAGGTGGAAATCAAGCCAGTTTTCCTAAGTGAGCTAATGGTCTCCCAGGACCAGCCAGCACAAGTCGGCAAGCAAGGATCGGGGTGCCTGCACATGCCTAGGTTGGGAGCGTTGGAGGGTAAGGGGAAAAGGTGGGAGAAGTGAACCATACTACCTTTAATGGAGGCTGGGGGGCGGGGGTAGACACAAAACTCCAAGTCTCCCCCATCCCAGGATACTGACAGAGGAAGGATAAAGTCCTTCTGGCTATAGTGGAGAGGAGGCAGGGATGCAGGAAGGCTTCTGAAAAGACGTGTCCCACATGCTGAGGGCTCGCAGGATGATTTGGGGCCATCTCTGCCTTGGGAGTGTAACTTTGAGTGACACTTCCCTGGAGTAGGTGGCTGTCTGCCCTCTGTGAAAGGAGGCTCTGACATTTGGATGGTTGTTACAATGTTTCACAGATAAATTTCCGCTGTAAGCCATCCTTCCGTGAGTCAGGCTCCAGGAACATCCGTGAGGTAAGTGCCCGGGGTAGTTCTGGGTAAGGACGCCCCAAGTTTCCTGAGTGGACTTCTCCACAGGGTCCCCAGAGTGCCACCAGGGTGCTCAGCTCCTTTGAGGCTGCTCTGGGGCCCAGGGCCGAGGCTCTGAGAGTGTCTCAGTGGGGAAGGCCTGGAAGGCCCTGCCTGCAGATGGGGTGGGGCACTGCCTGCCTCTTGTGCCCCCTCACTCTTCTCCCTTACCCTGAGCCTCAGCCCCCATCTTGAGGCCACGGAGAGAAGTCTCCAGCCCCTCTCACCTCATTCACACTCCTGCAGGGAGCTTCCTGCAGCCTCAGCCCTCACTCCCGTGATCCTCTCTCTTCCTCCACCAGCCAACTTTTGTGCGCCACCATTGGGTACACAGGCGACGCCAGGATGGCAAGTGTCGGCACTGTGGGAAGGTGAGGCCCTGCCCAGGGAAGGTGGCCAACCTGCTGACCACCGGACCTGGCCCTGCGGCCCGCGCGCCTCAGGCTATGCATACAGCGTGACCTGCCCGTCACTAACTGTGTCCCCTGAGCACAGAGTCCTGGGGCTCAGTGTCAACCTGGCTGAGGTGCCCAGTCAGTTCCGAAACACCCAGGCCTCTGGACAGAGCAGGAGAGCAGGGAAGAAGGTTATCTTCCAGTGCAGGGTACCTGGGCTGCTCGGAAGTGACACGTGAGCCCTCTGAGAATTAGGGTGACTTCCTCATGGGGTAACTCGGCAGATATTCACTGAACACCTGTTGGGTGCTGAGCACCACTGGGTAGTGGGTAGTGGGTCCCTGCCCTCTTGGAGGAGGGCATGGCTTGAAGATGGGCTCTGCGGGCAGTCTTCCTGAGCCCAGTCCACAGTGTGGTGTTCACTTAGTCGTTGTCTGCCTCCTGTGTGTCCCTCTCCGTGAGTGTAGGCTCTGGAAGGCCGAGGGGCCTTGTCGCTCTTGCCCTTTGCCCACTTTCAGTGCCAAGCACAGTGCCTGGCACCCAGCAGGCCCTCAGTAACTTGTGGAACGAACACGGGAATGAATGTGATAGGTACTGTGAGGAGCGGGAAGCACTGTAAGCACGTAGGAGTCTTGGGCTCGGGGTCAGGAAGGAGGGGATCTCAGGAGGCCGGAGCTAGCCGGGCGTCCTTTGGGCAGGTCACGTGTGTGCACCCAACGCCTTACAGTTAACCTCAGAGAGTCATAAGCCTCCCTGCTCCAGGGGCTTATTTTACGGGGGGGGGGGGGGGTGGGGTGTGTGTGTGTGTGTGTGTGTTTTTAATGTGCTCAATTTTCCTGGGTGGAGGGAGGCTGGCAACAGAGGAAAGGCTGGGCCCGGTCCCTGGCACCCAACCACTCCCTTGCCCCTAGGGCTTCCAGCAGAAGTTCACCTTCCACAGCAAGGAGATCGTGGCCATCAGTTGCTCCTGGTGCAAGCAAGCAGTGAGTGCTCGCTCTGCCCCCACCCCCCCTGCAGGCTGTGCCCTGAGCTGCGTGGGGTCCCCAGGCCTCAGTGCGGCCGGCTCAGCAGTGCCCCCTCCTCTCTAGTACCACAGCAAGGTGTCCTGCTTCATGCTGCAGCAGATCGAGGAGCCGTGCTCCCTGGGGGTCCACGCTGCTGTGGTCATCCCACCCACCTGGATCCTCCGCGCTCGAAGGCCCCAGGTGAGTCTCGCCTGCATCCTTGGCACCACTCCCGCATTTGAGCTCTGCTGGCCACCCCAGCCTGCCCACCTTGTCACCAACGCTCCTGCTGCCCTTGCAGAATACCCTCAAGGCAAGCAAGAAGAAAAAGAGAGCATCCTTTAAGAGGAAATCTAGCAAGAAGGGGCCAGAGGTTAGTCCTGGTGCTGGGTGGGCCACTGGAGGGGAACAGGAGAGAGGGGCCTGTTTCTTGGGAAACTGAGGCCCCTGGACTGATGCAGCCTTTGGTGGGTCACTTTGGGCTCTGGACCCCGGAGGAGGGTGGGAGGCCAGATCCGAGTTGCCTCTCTATGGCTAGGCCCACTTAAGGTCTGGAGGTAGTATGTGAGGGTGCACTGCCGAAAACGGGGGTAAGGTCTGCCAGGACAGGAGAGAGCCTTACTATCTGTCTCTAAGGAGGGCCGCTGGAGACCCTTCATCATCAGGCCAACCCCGTCCCCCCTCATGAAGCCCCTGCTGGTGTTTGTGAACCCCAAGAGTGGGGGCAACCAGGTACGCACAGCCCCTCCTCTCCACTAGGAACCTTGGGGGAGGGACGGGGTCTAGCTCGGCACCCCTCCCCTCCCCAGCCACTGCTCCCTGGTTCCATGGCAGGCTCCTGCCCCATCCCTCTTTCCCAGCGATGCTGAGGAATTCTGATTCTGTCTCCACCCCTCACCCCTTGCTGCTTCCCAGAGCCACAGCCACAGAGCCACAGCCATCTCCTGTGCTTCCACACACACACACACACACACACACCGCCCCCCCCCGCCGCCACTTCAGCCCACCAGCCCTGACTGCCTCCCCTGGTCCCCTGCAGGGCGCTAAGATCATCCAGTCTTTCCTGTGGTATCTCAATCCACGACAAGTCTTTGACCTGAGCCAGGGAGGGCCCAAGGAGGCGTAAGTACTTACTAATGCTCAGTGGGGACAGTGGCCGGGGCTTGCCTGGCACTCCGGGTAGGGTGCACGTACCCTGACCCTTCCGGTCCTCTGACCCCAGGCTGGAGATGTACCGCAAAGTGCACAACCTGCGGATCCTGGCATGTGGAGGCGATGGCACGGTGAGTTCTCCCTCCTCTTGGGGGCCTGGGCCTGGGCCCTGCTGCTCTGACCCGGCCTCCTGTGCTCTGCCCCCTCCAGGTCGGCTGGATCCTCTCCACCCTGGACCAGCTGCGCTTAAAACCACCGCCTCCCGTTGCCATTCTGCCTCTGGGCACCGGCAATGACTTGGCCCGTACCCTCAACTGGGGCGGGGTAAGAGCCCACGGGAGGGTAGGGGAGCTGGAGATGGTCAATGGGGCTCTACAGGCCTCTCCCCAGGAGAGGCTCAGTTCCTGCTTTGTCCCACCAGGGCTACACGGATGAGCCCGTGTCCAAGATCCTCTCCCACGTGGAGGAAGGGAATGTGGTGCAGCTAGACCGCTGGGACCTCCGTGCTGAGCCCAACCCCGACGCAGGGCCCGAGGAGCGTGATGAGGGCGCTACTGACCGGGTAGGGCATCCAGGGCCGGGCCGCCAATACAGGGGGCGGGGGGCAGTCCCGGGAGACCTGGGCTGGGCTCTTTTCTCACTTGCCAGTTCTGGGACTTGGGGCACATCTCTCCATTTCTCCAGGCTTTCAGCAACTTCCGTACAGTGGTAATAATGGTGCCTCACACGCGAGTTGTTATTCAGCCACTTGGCAAATATTGACTGAATATCTACCGCATGCCAGGCACCATTTTAATTGGCAACCAAACAAAGTCCCCGTTCTCATGGAGCTCCTACAGAATATGGCACTTGGGGGAAGAATCATTGGGGGAACGGAAAGCCAGGGAAGAGAGTACCAGCAGAGCCAAGGGTGTTTTGTCGGGGGGGCACTTGGAGGAGCCTCACCGGAGCCGGGAGCGGAGAGGGCAGAGCCTGGGGCAAGCGACTGGCTGGAGGAAGAACTCTGTGGTGGATCCTCTTAACTGTGGGAAAGGCTTCCAAAATGCATGGGCTAAATGAGCCTGGTGGCCCCTGGCCTGAATCATGCCGGAGCCGGGAGGGGGTCTGTTAGGCCCAGCCCTCATCCTGGGCCCTTGACCTTTTTCCAGCTGCCCCTGGATGTCTTCAACAACTACTTCAGCCTGGGCTTCGATGCCCACGTCACCCTGGAGTTTCATGAGTCTCGAGGTTGGCAGCCTCTTGCTGAGGAGGCATTGGGAGGCTGGGGAGGGAGAGACACGGAAGGGTCCCTGAGAGGGTCAGAACTTGTCCCCAGCAGTAAAAGGAGGGCACTTGTTCCCAGCCCTTCCTCCCACCCCAGCTTGGGAAGCCCCAGCAGGTTCAGAATGACTGACTGTCCCCTGCTTCTTACCGCCACCCAGAGGCCAACCCGGAGAAATTCAACAGCCGCTTTCGAAATAAGATGTTCTACGCCGGGGTGAGTCCAGGGTCTGCCAGCAGTAGCCCCCAGCATGCCCACTATTTTACCACCTGTGCCCCCTGCCCACCTGTGTCTGTCAGACCACTTTCCCTGCCAGGCAGTGGCGAGGAAAAGTCTCTGTTACCAGATGGTGATGCCCTCTGTCTCCCACAGACAGCCTTCTCTGACTTCCTGATGGGCAGCTCTAAGGACTTGGCCAAGCACATCCGGGTGGTGGTAAGTGGACCACGCTGGGAGGCAGAGCAGGTGGGCCCATCAGGGAGGAAGGCCACCTTGGCACGGGTACATACCTTACAGCCTCCCCTGTTCCTGCCTCCAGTGTGATGGAACTGACCTGACCCCCAAGATTCAGGACCTGAAACCCCAGTGCATTGTTTTCCTGAATATCCCCAGGTGAGGAGGGGAGGGCTCTGTGTGGGCCCAGCTGTCTCCATCCTGCACGACTGTCCTCTGAAGGCCCTTGTGTTGCCCTCCCCTCCAGGTACTGCGCAGGCACCATGCCCTGGGGCCACCCTGGGGAGCACCACGATTTTGAGCCCCAGCGGCATGATGACGGCTACCTCGAGGTCATTGGCTTTACCATGACGTCCCTGGTGAGTGGGCCAGCATGGGACCTGCCTGGAGCCCCGGCTCTGCTTTGCCCCTGGCTCTGTCCCTCCAGTGACCAAGAATACTGTTCCAAGATGGAAGCGGCGGGGGGAGGGGGGGATTACTGAACTTCCCTTCACTGGCTGAGATAGGAGAATTCATGCTCGTCTCCCTGGCTGGGGTCTCCCCCTCCCTTCTCCCCTTCCCCCACCAGGGTCTCACTCTCCCCTCCATTCTCTGACTGGGGTATTGTCCTCCCCCTGATCCCTGTCTGGGGGTCACTGTCACTGTGTTCCCTGGCCAGAGCATCCCTGGGGGGAACAGAGCTTGGTGCCCCACCACCCCTGCCCTGGCACCTGACCTGAGCCTTTTGCGCCCACAGGCAGCGCTGCAGGTGGGTGGGCATGGCGAGCGGCTGACACAATGCCGTGAGGTGGTGCTCACTACGTCCAAGGCCATCCCGGTGCAGGTGGATGGCGAGCCCTGCAAGCTCGCAGCCTCACGTATTCGCATCGCCTTGCGCAACCAGGCCACCATGGTGCAGAAGGCCAAGCGGCGCAGTGCCGCCCCCCTGCATAGCGAGTATGTCCCCCTCCCGGCCCCCGCCTGCCCTGGGCCCAAGGCCAGACTCTGCCCCTCTCTTGGGCCTTGGTTTCCCCAGCCGGCCCGCCAGTCCCTCAGCCCCAAGGAAGCTGGGCAGGGCCCCTCGGTGTGTGGCTGGCCAAGGGTCCCCGCTGAGTGCCCTCTTCCTGCCCGTGCCTCAGCCAGCAGCCAGTGCCCGAGCAGCTGCGGATCCGGGTGAGCAGGGTCAGCATGCATGACTACGAGGCTCTGCATTACGATAAGGAGCAGCTCAAGGAGGCCTGTGAGTGACGGGTGGGGGGCGGGGGTGGCAAGGAGCTGCCAAGCCCTGAGCCCTGAGGGTGGGGCAGGAGGAGACGACCAGCCGCTGATGCCTGCCCTGTCCCCCAGCCGTGCCACTGGGCACCGTGGTGGTCCCAGGAGACAGCGACCTAGAGCTCTGCCGGGCCCACATCGAGAGGCTCCAGCAGGTGAGGGAGGGGGTCAGGAGCCTGGCCCGCGTGTGCCCGCTTGCTGTAGCTTCTGTTCTCTCCCAACTCCTGGCCTTCGCTTCTCTCAGCAGGAGCACGAAGGTGCTGGAGCCAAGTCCCCCACCTGCCAGAAACTGTCCCCCAAGTGGTGCTTCCTGGATGGTGAGTGGCCCTGAAGGACCAGCTCCTGGCAGTCCCAGGCTGTGTCCTGTCTCCTCGCATGGGACCCCTGGCTGGGCAGCAGAAAATCTGGGCCTGGACAAGGGCCTCCTGCCCTCTCAGCCAGCTCTCTGCCTTCCCCGCAGCCACCACTGCCAGCCGCTTCTACAGGATCGACCGGGCCCAGGTGAGCCCCCGCGGCCCTCCATCCATCGCTGGCCCCAAGCCACCCCGGGGCCCTCTCCCGTCGGCCCACACTTGCACAGATGGGCTCCCCCACCCTCACTCCTCACCCTGTGTGGCGCCCGCACACCTGCTCGGGCCGCAGATAGGGCGTGGCCCTGCCTTCCGGGCTGGCGTGCACGCCGCCAACAGTGAAGGGAGCTGGCATTCCCAGGAACATCTTGCCGGGTGGGTGCAAGGGCCTGGGAGCATAGATGCCACCCAGCGAGACCCCGATGTGAAGGCACTTCTGGCCAGAGGCTGCGACCTGGGTAAAGGCTCAGCAGGGGGCAGGGCTGGGAAGGCGAGGGGAAGAGAGACTGGCAGGGCCCCGCTCCTGGCCTGCACCTGCTCATGTGCCCGCTCCTAGCGAAGGCCTCGCCAGGTCCGCTGGCCGTGCCGCCCTGCACCCCCACCATCGGCTGCCCTGGAAGATCCTGACCCTTGGTCCCTGACCTCCCCCCCACAGGAACACCTCAACTATGTGACTGAGATCGCACAGGATGAGATTTATATCCTGGACCCCGAGCTGCTGGGGGCATCGGCCCGGCCCGACCTCCCAACCCCCACTTCCCCTCTTCCCACCTCCCCCTGCTCACCCACGCTCCGGTGAGTCCTGCGGCAACTCCAGTCACCTGGCCCTAAACCCCAGCTACAAGCCAGGAGCTGCTGAAGTCCTGCCGTCCACACTAGACGTGTGTCCAGTGTCAAGCTAGCTGCCGGGTCCCCACAGGCTGAGTCATTGGTGGAGAACTGAACCCGGCCAAAGCCCAGTTGACCAGTCCCTTGCCCCCAAGAAGGTGGCATCACCATCCACCCTGCTGCACTGGGTTCCCCCCCAGTGACTTTGTGAGCGAGTCTTGTCCCCTGTCCGCCAACATCCGATCACTCCAACCTCACCCCGTCCCCCTGTCCTCCTCCCCCACTGCCCAGGACCTTGCCCTTCCGAGGTGGTCCCCGCCTCATTTGCCTTCCTCTGCACTTGTCCTTCCTGCCTCAGACACATCCCCCGTTCCTCACCGAGCTGCCCCCTCCATTCAGACCCCAGCTTGGGAATGTCCTCCCCTGAGAAGCCTTCCCAGGAACCCGGCTGAAGTTCCCGTGCCATCATACCACGCAGTCTCTGTTCCTCATAGCGCTTCCCGCTCTCAGAACGCCCTATTTATTTGTTGACTTGTTCGGCTCCCTGACTAGAATGTGAGCTCCGTGAGAGCGAGTTCTCTGTCTCGTTCACGGCTGTACCGCCGGCACTCAGAGCAGCACTTGCCATGTAGGAAACACTCAATAAACTGTTGAAAGAACGTGGGGCGCGCCTTGTGGCGGGGAGGGCGACGGGCCGGGCCTGTGCCGTCGCCGGCTCACCTCTCACCCTGCTCTGCTTGCAGGTCACTGCCGGGGGACGTGGCAGCCCCTAAAGGTGAGGGGCCCTCCCTTCTCCCTCGTCCCAGGTGGGGTGGGGCCCGCACACAGCCTCCCTCGACCACAACCCGCAAGGTCCATGTGGTCCCATGGACCACAG